>NC_043989.1:3180166-3367666 GCF_902150065.1 Myripristis murdjan
TCACACACACACATACACACACAGACACACACACACACACACACACACACACACACACACACACAGACACAGACACAGACACACACACACACACACACACACACACACACACACAGACTAATAATCCCTGCTGGCTCTGGCTCTGACTGAGAGAAGCTGCTCAGGATTATTGACTCATGGAAAAACATCTGAGAACATCACAACTCGGTGTTTGTGATCAAACTCATGAAGCTGAGTGTTTGCTGACCAGAGGTTTTCAAAGTGGGGCTCAGGGGCCACCAGGGGTCCTTGAGGGTCCTCCAACGGTCCTCAGTCCTCAGTTTAATTTAACTGCCTGTCACAAGCTGTTCAACACAGGAAATCTGATTCAGTTTCACTGAGCTCATACTTCATTTTTTTTGGGTTAGTTTTCTGGAAAATTAAGTTTTTTTTGTTTGTTTGTTTGTTTGTTTGTTTTTTAAAATTATGTTCAGGTAATTTTTGGCTAATTATTAATAGTACTTTTAAAAGTATCATCTTTTCCCCCCATGTTTTTGAAAGAGCGTGGGGGTCCGGAGCTTCATGAGAGTCAACCTGAGGGTCAAGAACATGGAGACGTTTAAAAACCCCTGGAAGAGACGACTGTGGATAAAAGAAAAACCTTCTTTCAATATGTAACATACGGTTTTTATCATATTTTAAATTAAAAGGTCTGATTTAAAAACAACGCCTTGTTATATGTATGTTTGTGTGTCGGCAGTCATGAGCAACAACAGAATAGATTATGAATAAATGATGTACTGAGCCAGAGAAAATAGTTCCTAAAAAACAGATTCCTTTGAGACAGAAAAAAAAACTATTTCACTGATTTTCAGTTAAATATTTTTTAGTTTAAACTTCAGAACTGTAATTTTAGTAAAAGGCCTCAAGAAAAATGAAAACTGTGCTCAGAGCAGTTGGCTTGTGCACAAACTGTGAGCTGTTTGCACATGCCCACATAACTCAGATAACCTCAAGTTAAAGCAGGTGCTCATTACAGCACAGCGCTGAGCTGAGCTACTGATGTTTTTTATCATCATGTTATTCAGCTCACCTCCACCTGTCAGGGGCTACATGCAGGTTGTGGCGATTGCACCACTCAGCCAAACAGGAATCAAGCCACACTTTAGAAAGTAAAAGGGCCTTGAGGAACCTTCAGAGATTCAGACTGAAACCAGAGGGGAACCCCAGGATAAAGGATTTAAAGAACCTAAAGAAAAGCTCTGAGGCGGACAAATAAATACTGAGAGATCGAAATTCAAGTGAAGTTTTAAAAGTTCAGGCACAAGATTGATTATTAATATGCAGCTGAGAAGCATTTCCCAAAAACCACAAGCACTTGTGAGAAACTGTGTTTGCTGTGTATCTTGGTTTCGCTGCAGTGCTGAACACATTTGTCGGCTTTTTTCAGTCACGACATGTCCAGAGGTTTGCCTTTGATAAAGGCTGATTTAATTTTTTCAGATCTCTGGAGAGGACGGTCAGAGCAACACGGGACCAAGACTGACGAGTTCAGCGAGACAGCCTCTGCTTTCTCCATGAAACTGCTGAACAATTTGTAAAAAATAAATAAATAAAATAATTCATGTCTGTCGCTCTGATCTGTCAGTGTGGACGCCAAAACAAAATTGAGAGCCAACAGGAAATGAAGCCACTGGAGCGACAACATCAAAATACTTCCTACAAGTTCATGCAGCGATAATTTAACTCTGTGAAAGCAACCGACTAATTTTACTTTTCACACCAAACTGCATTTTACTGAGAAGACTGCAGTACTTTTACACTGAAGGAACATTTTACTGAGGATACTGCCGTACTTTTATACTGAAGGGACATTTTACTCAGGATACTGCCGTACTTTTATACTGAAGGGACATTTTACTCGGGATACTGCCGTACTTTAATACTGAAGGAACATTTTACTGGGGATACTGCAGTACTTTTATACTGAAGTAATATTTTAATGGGAATAGTGCTGTACTTTTACACTGAAGGAACATTTTACTGAGAAGACTGCAGTACTTTTATACTGAAGGACCATTTTACTGAGAATACTGCAGTACTTTTATACTGAAGGAACATTTTACTAAGAATACTGCAGTACTTTTATACTGAAGGACCATTTTACTGAGAATACTGCTGTACTTTTATACTGAAGGAACATTTTACTGATGATACTACAGTACTTTTACACTGAAGGAACACTTTACTAAGAATACTGCCATACTTTTATACTGAAGGAACATTTTACTGAGGATACTGCCGTACTTTTATACTGAAGGGAAATTTTTTACTGAGGATACTGCAGTACTTTGAGAATTTTCCTGAAGATACTTAAGTGCTTTTATACTGAAGTAACATTGTACTAACAATGCTGCAGTACTTTTACACTGAAAGAACATTTTACTGATGATACTGGCGTATTTTTATACTGAAAGGAAATTTTTTTACTGAGGATACTGCAGTACTTTGAGAATTTTCCTGAAGATACTGAAGTGCTTTTATACTGAAGTAACATTGTACTAACAATGCTGCAGTACTTTTACACTGAAAGAACATTTTAATGAGAATACTGCAGTACTTTTACACTGAAAGCGTATTTTAAATGCAGGACTTTATTGTATTTGTCATTGTGGTGTTTCTCTGCTGTTCAGGACTCTTAGTGGTTCTTGGTGCCACATAAATGAAGCTCTGAAGCTCTGATGGCTGATAAGAGCCTCCATGAAGCTGGTTTGGTGTGTTTGTGTGTTTTCAGGTCCAGCAGCTCGTGCCACAGCGATGAGGTGAGTCACGGGGCGTGCGGCGGCGTGTACGTACCCGTCCTGTCCTAAACCAGCGGCTGATCCCCTGCCGTTTAAACAGCACAATGCGCTCGTAAATGAGAGGAAATGAGCGGCGGGCGAGCGGCGTTCGCTGACTGCCGGGCAGCGGTGAGTCACGGCAGACCGTCCGCTCGGTCGCTGCCGTCCTAAAACTCTGACGGCTTCACTTCCCCTCTGCTGCTTATCTCGTTTATCCTGTTGAAAACTTTCCTTCTGCTGCTCGTCATCGGTTCCTCTCCTTTATCAGACCAGCAATGTTTCGCCGTTGTGCGGAGAAAAACTTGTGTCTCCAATTTTGGTTATTTTCATATTTTGGGTTCAATTACAGGATTACATGCTTCTCTATGGGCTGATGAAATCTTTTTTATTCTGGGTCTTGTGCTGATCAAACACTTTCAAAACCCCAGCAGATAAGCTGGAAAATTAATGGAAACCGACATAAACATGAAGCTGAACGGCTGACATTTTGGAGAAAACAACAATAGTGATTTGGTCCATATAATTATCAAGGTGATTCATATTTTCTGATTATGTGTCAGGTTTGGTGATTCACAAACTGAAGCTGATTCTATCGGGTAGTTGGGAATTTTTTTTACATAATTTCCAGAAAACATTTTGAAAATGAAAACACCTTCTGTTCCGTCAGTTTCCTCTTTTTTAAGAAATCATGTGATTGAAGTTTAAGTGTTAGTGACATCACTCTTCACAGGCTGAGGAGCCACTGCCGGTTTAGTTCATGTTTCTATCTGAGCTGCTCTCCACTGACCAGCCGGCCAATCACAGCAGCCATTCAATTAACATGAAAAAAAAAAAAAAAACATACATTCACAGAAAACAGCCTCAGCAGCGACACAGAGAGCCTGAACACATCACAGCGTCTGGATTTAGGCACATGGTTTGATTCACACTTTGAAAACCTTTTTTTAAAGAGCACAGGAAAATGTTCCATCTCTCTTTAAAAAAAAAAAAAAAAAAAAAAAAAACAGAAAAATACAGGCCCTTTAAATCGATGCTTTGCCTCCTAGTGGACAGAAACAGGGTCAAAGTTCATTCATCCACAAAAGCTCTGAAATGCCCCGATGCACCTGAACGCCACACTGTTTCTTTGTCTATATTCTTAACTTTATTATGTTTAATTGATTTACTCACACAGGTCTACAGGTTCATTATGGCTAACTGTTACTTCAAATGGGTTAACACACCAGGATTTGTTCCTTCTTCTTCTTCTTTTTTCACATTTTACCTAAAGTGCACTTGCCTTTCACAGCTGTCCAACATGTAAAACACCCCCTGAGCCTTTTAACTACATTTGTGAAGGCAAAGCAAACAAAACAAACAACTAAAAAAAAAAATCGGAAAATAAATCCAAACCTGCTGACAAATCTAATCTAATCTGAATCACAACTGCAGATTAAACCATTTGAAGGACGTGTGCAGCTCCGGAAACACACTCACAGTTGTTTTTTTGTTTTTTTTGTTTTTTTTTAAGTCAAAAATATTTGTGTTTCTCTTTTTTTTTTTTTTATTGTGTATTCTTCCTCACTTGTTTACCAAACATGTTTCTGAATATTGAACCACAGCAGGCCGAGGGAGAGGCGTGAGAACATGATGTGAGGAAATGTCTTGAGGTTGGAAACATTCAGCCACGCAGAAACGAGGAAACCCACAATCTGACGCACACACCACACACACACACACACACACACACACACACACACACACACACACACAGCACTCACCTCCCCCATCTCGGTGGTAGCTGGCCTCTCTCTGTCTCTTGTCGCCCTTCTTTCCTTTGCTCTTCTTCTGATAAAAGAGAGGAAGAGAAGAAGAGGAGAAGTTTTCTTATGAACTCAGTTTGTTTGCATCTCTGAGAGTCGGCCGGTCGTCATGTGAACCCAAATCTGCAGCAGCTGATTCCACTCATTCCTTCCTCCTAAAATCCCCCCAAAAACACACTTTTTTCATCTTTGAGGAAACGGCTACCGGCCGTGTGCTTTTTATTTACCGAGGAAACTCAGAGCTGAGAGATCAGAGGATGACAGCGACCTGACAGCTGAGCAACAAAAGATAAATCAAACTGCGTACGTCACTTTGACAGATAACGCTTTGCAGTGTGAATCACAGTTTTACCGGGAATACTAATTAGTGGCTCATAATCTTTTTCATTTTACACTGAAAAAAAAAATAATGATAATCTTCTTCAGTGTCTTCAGTGTGGTTTTTTTTGCATCTGGAGAACAAGATCAGCTCACATTTATGAGAAACGCACCTGTGATTTTTTGATTTTTGCTCTTGGCCATGTTGTGATTTCAATAACAATTCAACTGATTTTTCATCGTCCACATGTCTGTAGAGATATGGAGAAGGGTTTAATGGGTAATTGTAGGTCGCACAGGCTATTTTTTATTTCTACTTGGGTTGAAAATGGATTAATGTTTTATTTTATTTCTGTTTTATTGTAGTTTTGTGTGGTTTACTGGGTGTGAATGATCCAAGTCGCCCTGTGACTTTAGCTGACTGGGTTTTCTTTTCTGCTCTGCTCCACCACCAGTTTCCCTTCAAGGACAACACATTATCTTCTTGTCTGTCTGAACGCGCGAGCGGGCGCGCTGCAGACGGAGCCGCCCGCCTCAGACGGAGCCGCCCGCCTCAGACGGAGCCGCTCGCCTCGGAGCTTTCAGAGCGAGGCTGCAGGGTCCAGCCGGGCGGCGCTCTGCTGGCCTGGTGTTTGTGGGTAAACTGGAGCAGCGAGGGCCTGAGAGCGCTGCCAATCTGCCAGCTTCCCCCTGATTAGGCTTCACATGACCCAGAACACACACACACACACACACACACACACACACACACACACACACACACTTCCCCCCCGTTTCTTTCTCAAATTACATAACATAACGAGCTCACATTCAACATTTCAAAAGCTTGTTGCAGGACGGTGGGCACTGGCAAAGGCGAGGAGATTGAGTGTGTGTGTGTGTGTGTGTGTGTGTGTGTGTGTGTGTGAGCGAGCTGTGAGCTGCAGGACTGGCCTTGCACCTACATACTGACCAGACTTCACTGCATTTTAGTCGATGTGTTTCTACACTTTGATTCCTGTTTTTGTGTTTTTGTGTTTTTTTTTTTTTTGCAAATATAGCTAATAACAAATATCAGCCTACCAACAGGCAAATTCTGGCACACACACACACACACACACACACACACGGGAAGTCCTCCTAGTTCACTAAATTGAACTAAATGAACTAAATGAGCTACAGGCTGCAAACCTGAGTGTTTATTGTCAGTTTGGTTTGTTTGTTCCTGTCGCCTCAGAAAAGACGACAGATTTACCACGCAGCTGGATTTTACATCACACACACACACACTCACACAGCTCACTGCATTGCCACACACACACACACACACACACACACACACACACACACAGCTCACTGCATTGCCACACACACACACACACACACAGGCATAGAAGTATAACTCCCCTACACACAAGTTGCAAAAGAACCAAACCATCACACCCAACACAAACACACACACACACTACCCACAAGAGCTTACTGTACTGCCACACACACACACACACACACACACTGCACAATAGCACTCTGGCCAAACAATCACGCCCTGGGACTGAGAGCATGCGCACACACACACACACACACACACACACACACACAGGCCCGGCCCGCTGTATAAACACTTGTAAACACTGCGCAGCAAACCGGACTGGATCTTTATTTAAACACGGAGCCTCAGACGGGACGAAGCCCCGCGCTCGCCTCAGGACGCCGAGCACGGCGACGGGAGGAGCACGCCGCCCTCCTCACTTCAAACACCGTAAATCAGCGGCCGGCGCCTCGTCTGCCTGCACACCGAGGAGGAGGAGGAGGAGGAGGAGGAAGAGGAGGAGGAGGAGGAGGAGGACGATTCTGCTTACAGAATCGTCCCTCAAAGGCAGGAGGAAGCTCATTGGCTGATTTAACTGAGAGGGGCGGAGCCAAGGAGCCACAGCTTTTCCTCTGCAGTAACAATGAGAACACACTGAGAGCAAAACTCCAACATCTCCGTTAAATCTGAAGTTCAAGAGATGATTTCACCCTGCAGACACACATCTGGGATCCGGAGCCGAGTCTCTGCAGGTCACACCATCAGTCGATTAAAATCAGTAAAAAGGAAATTAATTCATTTTATTTTTACCTGAAAACTAGTGGTGCAAAACCAAACCATGACAAAGTGAACTGCTCAGACTTAATGTTTTTATTGTTTATCGAGTAAAATCGACAAACATCATCTGAGTCCAGCTTCACTGAGACCGTCTTCCTTTTCTCTGTTCACATCTTTATCAAATTAATACCTGGAGTTTTTTTCAGCTGCTGCTCAGACTGAGGGAGACAACTATTTTTCACACTTTACACACTAAATTATTAATTAAGACAGTTCAACAACAATAATCATTCACATTCCTGTTTGTCTTCTCTGGTTTTATAAATACCTGCTGATTCTGAGTCTGTGTGTGTTTCTGTGCACCACTGAGGAACATCCCTTCCTGTTTCACATTTTACATTTTACACTTCACATGTGGACGGACTGAAGTGATTTAATTTAATAACTTTGCTTAAGGTTTTTTTTTTTGTTTTTTTGTCCTCGGTGAAACAAGAAAACACAGCAACTACAAAGTCATGACGAATGAAACTGGATGCAAATGTTGCTTTTCATATGAAAAACAGAATTGCTTTCCATCACACACACTCTCTCTCTTTCACTCTCTCTCACACTCATACTCACACACACACACACACTTGTGAGGACATTCCTTTGACCTCGCTCTCCTTCTCTTCAGGTTTTGAAAACGGACTGAACACATCACTGTCTTTGTTTTGGGGGATTTTCCAAAAGACTTCAAGGATGGACATACAAGGACATCTCACTCACACACACACACACACACACACACACACACACACACACACACACACACAGAAAATCTCAACTGCATGACAGAACACACGCTCTGTCTCAGGCTTCGTGCAGAATCTGCTCTGCAGGTTTGAACTCCAACATTTTTGCTCCTACGTGCCAAAAGTCTCACGTTTTTTCACCTGAAGAAAGACGAGTCCAACATGTGCGACTCTTCCTCGCTCACACAAACACAGAGAGGAGCAGAGAGGAGCGGGTCTGAACTCACCACGTCACTGCCTCCCAACACCTGCCACTCATTGAGAAGAGGAAATTAATCACAAAGAGCGCGGTTTTGTTAAAAGCCCAAAGCCACAGCTCGGAGTCATCTAATGAGCCGGCTCCGACTCTTCATGTGGCCGCGGCCGAGCGCCTCCACCACACAGAAAACAGCCGGCGTATCAAAGGCAAAAACACTGCGGCTCAGCCAGGGGATATCACAGGAGCCGACGACATTCTGATTCTCCTTTACTACCAAACCCCGAGCCTTTAATGTCGCGACAGCAGGAGAATTAAACGCTCACTTTGACTCCGTTAAACCTCCGTTAGGATGAAATTCAAACTGCTCAGGAGAACTTTGTTCAATTAAAACTGCAGCAGGTCACATCAAACTTTCTTCAGTCGTGTTCCCGCTTTGACTTTTTGTTCCATTTTCGGCATTTTTTTTTTGTTTTTTTTGCAGGTCAGAGTGAACTAACGTCCTCGCTCGACGACCACGGCCGCAGATTTAAAGCACAAACACACATCTGACTCCTTCAGGAGACCCAGAGGGAGAACTGAAGATAAAATGTGGTTTATCAAACTTAAACAAATCTCACGTAGCCCCTGCAGTACTCCACTGTGCCCCTAGGAGGACGCGGACCCCCGTTTGAGAACCGTCCCATAAAAAGGTTCCCTCTGTTTCCATGCAGATGTTCAGAGAGCAGGAACCAAACTAAACAGAGCTAATACGACTTTACGAGAGGAAATGTACCTCCCTGCTGTCAGTCTTTGGGGTACCACAGAATTTAATTTGATCTCTTTTCTTAAATCAAGTGAGTTCTATTTGTGTGTGTGTGTGTGTGTGTGTGTGTGTGTGTGTTGCTGTGTGTTTATGTTTACACTCAGTGCCACTTTATCAGGTCCAGCTGTCCAGTTTAATGCAGTTCAATGCAACATAAATTCTGCCTTTTAACAAAGTTTATAATGTTCAGTTTGTGTTGACATTGTGCAGAACGTGTCAGTTTAATTCTGTGTTTCTTACTGAGGTTGTAGTTTGCAGAGGTCTGCTAGTGGACTGCATTATACTGAGAAGGTGCTTCCAATTTTTTGTCCCTCCCTTTTTATATACATGAGGGGGACAGAATATTGGAAACAGCAACAACATAGAAGTGAATGAACACCTCTGTTACCGTGACAACAAGAAAAGCTGAGCATTACAGGCAGCAGGAAGGGAAACTTTATGGCACAACAGTTGGATTAGATTAGATTACATTGTGCAGGTGGAGCTGATAAAGTGACACTGAGTGTGTATCGGCTGATATGCTGATACTGGAACTCCCTAATATCAGTATCGGCCCCAAAACTCGACTATCGGCTGGGCTCTGATGATGACGAGTGTATTCTGCGTCATCCTGTGTCGTGTTCAAACCGGCTGCTTTGTAGACGCTGGTCGACAGCTTATTTTCACTGATGGCTGATCAATTTTGTCTTCAATTAAATGCTGAATAATTCAGTGTATAAAGTGTGAAAAACAATGACAAGAGAACGACATGGGAGGTGATCAGAGCCCAAACTGATCTACTCAAACCTCCTCCTCAGTCTGACCCAGAAGGACAGACGATCTCTGCATCTTAGTGACCTCAGCCAACAAATAAAACAAAAAAAACCTGCTGCTCTAAACCTCGAGTGTGTCCTCGTCCCTCCACACAGTTCTGTACGTGTTGAGAGGGGAGAAACGTGTCCTGACTCACTGAAACACCGAGGGAACAGCAGCAACGACATAAGCGTTTCCTCTGAGTGGGAAACAGCATTAAAACCACGACGTGATGCCAGAAACCTCCACCTTAAGTCACCTAGTCCGACCTTCAGGCTTCAAATCTTGTTTTTCTTCCAACAAGTTTTTTTTTTAAAAAAATGACATAATCCCACTTGTTTCCAACTCTAATCAACCTGTTTCTGGAAGTTTCTTGAATCAAGTGTCATTTTCTTGCTCCTAGTGGCTGATCTGCCTCATTCTGCTTGTTTCAACAGTTTTATTCTCGTTCCCAGAAAACAAGTGAAACTGCACCGGAAACAACTGGGATTATCTCATCCTGCTGGTGGATTCTGAACCGTGTTTGAGGAAAACCAGGATTTTCACTCTGCAGATGTGACTAAATGACTAAAGATGTGTTTTTTTTTTTTAACGTCCCTGCCCCCGTCTCTCTCGGGTCGTGTCTGTCTCTCTGCTTCACACGTCTCCAGTTGTCCCTGCCAGCCGACAGATGGTTTGCTGATCAGCAGCGAGAGGTTACAGTTTTCCACAGGCCGCCTGAACGCACCGTCTGCGTCTGCGCAGGCCGGGCGGCGAGTTCACGTCTTCTTTCACGAACATGAGAGAAACATGACAAAACACAAACTGAGCAGGAAAAATGTTGGGGAAATGCGGCTCAGCCAGTCAGAGATACAGTCTGAAACCTGATTTACTCAATAAAAGGTTTATTTTAGCCGCTTGGTCCGGCCGGTTTGTCCCGTTTTGATGTTTCCTGTCATGTGACCGGGATCAGATGTTTTCTAATGACTAAAAACAACTAAAAAAGACACGCCAAGTCGCATTTTTCTGCTTCCCATCTTAGTCCAGTCATTTTATGAAAAAATTATTCTGTTTACACATGCATATCACACATTATCTGATTTGATATGCGCTAATAAGGAATAAAAGGAATAAATTAAAAGGTTACTATATATATAATAACCTTTTAATTTACTGTTTAAATGTCTCTTCTGGCATTTATTCCTTATATTCCTTATTAGCGCATATCAAATCAGATAATGTGTGATATGCATGTGTAAACAGAATAATTCAAAGAACTTGTAATTGACTTTTTTTCTTGTCTTTGTGTGTGTAATCAACTTGTGAATTTTTATAGTGATATCTGAAAGTAAAATTTTGAACCCCTTTCCCCTGTGTGTTAAAAACAGTGTTTTTTGGTAATTTGTGGTCATAAATAGGTGATTTTCAAAACTTTCCACCAATGGGATTCCTTGGGACTTTCTTCCCCTCACTCAGGACAAACTGAGGATCCAAAATCAGTTGAGTTTGCTTCTCTTGCAATTTGTCCTAGGTTGACCCCAATTTAGGCCTAAAATTACTGGACTATCTGGACCAAACAAGACACGACCTCGCTCGGCCACGATGTCAGGTCAACGTTGCCATGACAACGAGCCTGACATCATCCAAGCGAGCCGGACGTTGTGATGCACGACAAGACGGGAATCAAGCTCAATTAATGCAAAACTGGAACCACAAGCAGCGCTGAAACCAACCAGATGTGGTCGCCCACAGCTACAGACGACACACACACACACACACACACACACACACACACGAGCTGCAGTCTAATTAAAACAGCAGCAGAATGTAGGCGAGCGTTTACTGTGAAAAGTTTATTTCTGACCACAGGTTAGAAACAGAACTGAAACTTCAGCTCATCACTGATCCAGTTCGATTCACGAGTCAGCGATGCGATTCAAGTTCAGAGAGATTTTCATGTTAGGAATCATCCAGTTCATGAACCTCGATTCAAATCTACAGTTTGATTCTTCCAGCCAAAATATTATGTAATGTTTCTATTTTCTTTTTATTTATTTTCCTTCTGTGAAAAAAGTAAACAGAATCCTTTAAAACATTTATTCTTTTAATAAAAATGGACATAAAGGATCAACACCGTGTTAAGATTTTTTTTTTCAGTTTCAAAAGAATTCAGGCTGCAGTCAGAGCCATTCATTCTGTTTGTATCTTTTAGCAAATCATAATTTATAATGGATGCATCACTGTAAAGGTATAATCATGTGACCGCTGTTTGAATTCAATCAGGATTTATTTCCACGCGGACGCGCAGGCTCGGCTGGTCATGGCGGCTTCATGGCTCCAAAGTTGCAAATAAACTCTCGCACACTCACATACATCTGACGAGACATTTCGATGTGACACCTTCACCAGGGAAATGTTTTTTTTAATCTATTTCGTCCCTTTCTTACGCTCGTATCTCAAGAAACAGACGTGCCGACTGTGTTTCTATTCTGAGATTCGTGGCTCCAAAGTGAAAAGTCATGTGAGAGCAGAGAGAGCTCACACTCAGAGAATCCAGACCAAACTTTCTGTCACATTTTCTTTGCACCTTTTTTTTTTTGGTTTTTGGGCCCTGGACATTTTCCGCTCCTCCGGCCTCTGAATCAAAGTTGTCTCTCGTTGCTGAGTCACGTCTCGTTAGGTTTCTGTGAACGAGTTTTCTCTCAAAGTTTCCCAATTAGCGACGGGTGCGCTCCATTTGGACATCTTATGTAGCTGCATGGGTGGAGCAAAAACTTAAACAGGAGTGTGGCTGTAGCTGCGCAAACAAACAAGAAAAGAAGCTTTATTGGCTCTTCATCAACGGCAAACTTCACGATAATATTGGTTGATATCAGCTTCAAAATGAAATATCGGTATCGGTCAGAAATAGAACGTTCTGCCAATATGACTTGCAGATCTGTGACCTGGGTCAGATCGGGCCTGGCTGTGGCTGTTGCATCATCCAAACCTGTTTCAGCAGGATGAATCTCACAGTTTCCTTTGAGAGAAAATGTTACATAACCCGAGCTGAAGTGGATTTCTTGTTTTGCCCAGTGACATTATGAAAAGCATTGTGTTTTATGCCTTCACAATAAGAGCAGGCATTATTAAAATGTGGATCCCACTACAGGAGAGACTTGATTTCTGCAATCAGGTGGAAAAGAAATCTGATCTCTGCAATCAGGTGGAAAAGAAATATCTGTGCATATATATCACTATTGGCCAGAAGAGCTGGAAAATAAAAATCCTCTTTGTGCTTCAACAACAACCTCATCTTGATTTCTCTAGAACGTGCAGCGTCGGGCCGGCTGCCTCGTGCTCAGCTCTCTGTCCAGTTTGTTGTTTCTGCCTCTGACATTTTAACCGGGAGCTGTTTCTCCCCGTCAGTCGGGACGATGTTTCTGGGTCAGGATGTGAGACCAGAGGTCGTCTGGGACTCCCAACGCTGCAGCATCAAGATAATCACATCAGTTTTAAAAGCTGCGTTACTGTAAAGTGACACAACTTCCTGAGCGTATCCGACTCTTGCAGCTGCTCTGTTATTTGTCTTGATCATCATGTCTGCATTACTGATTACTTTTTATCAAACACCTTGTGCATAAATATCTTACAAAAGCACCAGCAGTCATCGCTAAAATACTGTTACAATATTGATATCACGGTATTCGGTGGAGCTTCACATCGTGATGCTGTGGGTCTGTGTTTGGGTCCCATGTGGGTTTTCAGTGGCAGAGCAGCTGAAGGCTGATATATAACTCCGATGTTGTTTTGCATCTAATAAAATACAACAATTCAACAACAAGTGAAACACAAAACTGCTGAACTTAAATGAGCTTTAACACTAAAGTTCCTGGCTGCTTTGTTTCTGTTTGCTTAAGTAGATCTGCACTCTGTCTGCTGTGCGTTCATTTTAAATGTAAAAAAAAAACAAAACTATATATCAACTAAATAAACGTCCACAATGTAATCGGCCAACTGATTAACGGATCCATCTGCACTTGGTGTTATTTCTGCTCGCTGCGCTCTCTCACACCAGGCGCTGCTGACAGTCGATGTCGCTGTAAACAGACGAGTGGAGGAGCGATCAGCTGATAAAAAGCTGCAGACTGAGGCTCTTCAGAGGAAAAGCTGCGGTTTGTTTTTATCGTGCAGCTGCTTCATCCTGCATGAAGCTCGAGGAGACGTCACCGTTTAAAAACTCAAAGTGTCTTAACGAGGTTTCCTCCAGCCTCACCGCTTCCTCTCCAGCTGAAGAACTATGTATCAACACTGATAAATAAAAAAAAATGCTTCTTCAAGAAGTAGGTATGCATGTTATGTATACATATATTTATTTATTTGCCGATATCTGATATGGCAATAACTTCAAACGGGTCAATTGTCAACGCAGGTATTGCACATATTTTTTTTCCCTCCAACTTGCAGAAAACATCAAGTCTCTCCTCTAGTGGGATTAACACTTTATTATGCCTGCTCTTATTGTGAAGGCTCACTGGCAGATGCAGAAATAAAATACAATGCTTTCCATGATGCACACATTCACAGGAACATTGGGCTTTTAGGGAGAATTAAAGCGTAGTCTTATCGGCCTGTCATATCACCAGAAATGATCACTGATGACGTGGAAACTGTGATAAAACAGGTCCTGAGGGAACAGTTCACAGTTTTGTTTTGTCTGTGTGTTCCCAGCATCAGGCTGCAGTTCAGCTACAGCGGTAATCAATCACAGCTCTGACCTCTGACCTCTGGACGGGCACAGCCTCCCCTCAGGGCAGCTCATCACCGGCAGCCCAACGCCGACAGATGATTATTTCACGTGCGTCTCGTCCAGCCCGATCACCTGAGGCGGCTGATCGGCCCGTAAGCTGCACTGATATAAATACCAGGCAGGAATCTATTCTGGGCCAAACAAAGATTTGCTCGGCTGGCGGATTATGCAACAGGCTGCAAAACTGCTGCTGCTGCTACCGACAGACAGACAGGCTCTGGTGGTAATGCAGCTGCGTTTTCTGGGCCTGATTCAGTCTGTTCTGCATCGAAACCCGATTATTACCATTATTGTTATCATCATGATTATTATTCTGTCTGCGCAGGAGAGAAAATTAAAGGGAAAAACGTCTGTGATCCAGCAGTTACTTGGTGAATTATTACTGTCTCAGTGAAGCCACATTACCCTCAACCTGCCTCACCTTCTTCTGGCAATTTCCTACATTTCCCAGAATGCCTTATGCCCCTTACTCAAACCCCCAAACCTGTCCTGCAGCAGTGCATTCTGATCCATGTGCTGCTACTGTATGGTTGTTGAACGTCGGTGCAAAAAGGCAGCTCTGGCAAGAAGAAGCTCTCTGATTTAATCGATTTTTGTTAAATCGATGGACCGGTTTACAGTACAGGTATTGGTATCATATGAAACTAGATGACTCAAGGAATCCACTGGTGCTAAGAAGGTCATGCCAGGTTGTCTGCAAGGGGAATAAATAAAGTTTGGCTTAATCTTGGCGAGGGAAAACCTGGCATGGCTGTTTCCAGTGGGGTCCCTTGACCTTTGACCTCGAGATATCCGAATGAAAATAGGTTGCCTGGGCATGCACGGCTCTCGCCTTCATGAAACTTTACAGCCACAAACTTGAAAATCATTCAAAAATCAAAAATGGCAATAAATCAAATGACATCAAATCGGCACCCAAGTGTCCTGATATCCAGCCCTGCTTTCTGTGCATCACCTCAACGTGCCGCTCACTTCTGGGTCAAAACAACACGTAGGGCCCCCAGTGGCCCCCAGACCACGATTTGGGAACCGCTGCCCTGTCATTTTCTATCAATAACTCTGTGAAAAGGAATCGGTGTCAAAGTTCAGCCTCACTGCCTCATGAAGTTTAACTACATGAATGAAAGACTCCACTTTATGATTAATTTTTTAGGAGGATATCATAAAAAAAAAAATCCCAACAGGGCTATGAGCTCTGGTGAGCTGGTAGGAGATAATATCATCATTTAATGCAGTGAAGTCACTCTAAACTCACTGCTGAGCCAAAGACATGCTGTAGGTTACCATAGGCTTATTATAGGGAGATTATAGTGACATGTGAGGCATTAAAAATATCATAAACTAGAATAAAGTCGCTATAAACTCACTCACACTATAACTCCCAGTGGAAATATTATATTATAGTGACAGCAGAGGACAGAAATAGCTGCAGTGAAGTCAGTCTAAACTCACCGCCGGGTCCCATACAAACAGTGCAGCAGTATTATAGTGATTTCTGGTTGCAGCCGCCGTGGGAAGCGACACAAATCGAAAGAGGGTGCAAGATTGGAAACAGATGTTGTGAAAGAAAAGAGGAAAGAAAAAACAACAAAACCAAAAAAAAAAAAAAAAAAGTCCTGGATGTGTTCATATCAACATTTTATATTTCTGATGCAGAAGCAGAGCCGCTTCTTGGGCGCAAACTCGCCACGATTTTCCGATTAATCGAGTCAAAAAACATGAAACTTTAAAAAACACACGCGATAACTAAGATTGATTATGTGCGGGTCACGTTTGCCTCACTGCGACAATAGCAGCTGCCCGGCCGCCTGCTAATTAACTTCCCCAATCTGCAGCTCCGGGCTCCAACTTTCACCAAACTCTACTCTGATTCTACTCGGATTCTACTTTTCCGTGTGTTTTGGGGGTTTTAAGTCGTGTGTTCCGCGGCGCCGGGCTCACCTTGCTGTGGCTGCAGCCCATTCCTCCGCTCCGGCTCCGCGTCCCTCTGTTGACAACTTTCAAACCGGCCGACAAACTCCACGAACTCCCCGCTGCCGCCGCCGCTTCTGCAGGAGTCCCTGAACGCACCGCTTCCTCCGACCTTGGGGGCGGGGCCTGCTGCCGCTGCTGCGTTCAGGTGCTCGGCCTGAGCTCCGACATCCAAGAGTAAATACAACCCGTGTGATTTTGTTCAACAGGGGAAAAAATGCATTTAGCTCTAACATGTTGTAGCATGAGTCCAAATTTATCATTAAAGAGAAATAAGACATAAAATAAAATAAAAAAAACTTTAAAAATCTATTTTTAAAGGCATCTAGATATACTGACATAGACATAGATATAGCTATAGATAGATATAGATTTGATTTTTTTAAATTATATTCTAGAGTATTCAGCATCAAAACAACTGTCTAAGCTGATATTTTTGTGACCTATAACTGAGAATTTTTTCACATTGACCAAATTAAAAAAAAAAATCTTGTCAGTCAACAGTCATTGCTTATATGATATATTTAGGTTTTGAGGTGTTAGTTTGGCCTTCGCCCTATGAGCGCTGAGAGAGGCTCCAGCAACCCCCCGCGACCCTAGTGAGGATAAGCGGTTTAGAAGATCAATGAATGAAAGGTGTTAGTTTGAACTTATATTGGATGCAGAGATTTGCAAAAGCATAGCCACACAACCATAAATTAATTTGCAACTGAGTCCAATTTTGAGCCTCTAAGTTTTTGTTATAACAGAGACAAGAGAAAAATAAATTTCCGAAAGCCAGCTGTTTAAAAAAATCACATACAAGAATATTCCGGATCAAAAAAATGTCTAAGCTGATAGTTTGTGAGCTGTAACTGAGAGTTTGTCACACTGATCAAATAAAAAAATATATATCTTGTCAGTCATCTGTCATTGCTTCATTTGCCTCCACATATTTAGTAGATATATCAGGGTTTTCACGTTTTAGCGCTGAATTCATATTGGATGCAGAGACTTGTGATAGAACGGGTGGCTGTTAAAAATGTGTGACCCCTAAAGGTGAACAAACAATTAAAACAGGAACAGAAGACAATCTCAGCTGTCCCATTTGAATTGTTTTTTATTTTTTCCGCAAAAGGTCTTATTTAAATCACAGTTACTATGAAATATGAACACAGGGTCCAAGTACTCCAGTCATCCGATCATTTTAAACCTCCCAAGTTGATATTTACCACTTCTTTGTGTCGCTGATATGACTTGAACTCCAAATCATTGAGATTTCCGACGGCCTTTAAAGGCAGCATGAATCCAAACTTTCTGGGGCTCTGTGACATGCGCAGTAGCGCCTCTATTGTCTCTGATTTAAACGGTTACCATAATGTTGAGGGAAGCTGCGCAAACGCAAAACTGTGACGAAGTTACAAAGTTTGAGATTAAAAAGTTAATTCACTAAAAACAAAAAGTAAAGTCTTCTGCACCTTACATCACCACCATGAAAATCCATGTGTTACATTTATATGCTTATTGTGCAATATTAATACAGCTACCTATTTACAAAATAAAAGCACTGATATAAATACACATAATTTCCACTGATTGAGGCAGTGTGATAAATTATTAACCACAGGCGTATTAAAAATACTTTAAAAACATTTGTGTGTGTTTGGTTTGGTCAATGAGCTCCATTCTGAGCTGCAGGTCAGTAAACTGTCAGCTGAGAGGAAACACAGATCCTGATGCTGCTCATGTGCTTTTTATTTTTAGGCTCGCTCTCCTAACAAACCTCTTATGATTTTTCTCTCATCGTTTGCTCTCTAATGGAATCATAAACAATAAATACGAGATCACATTTGTGCCGGAGTACAGAGCTCGTCATGCCAAATTCCTTTCCGTCCCGTCTCATGCAGTTTCAGGTTATTTAACCATGTAGGACATGGAGCCAATCTCTCTCTCTGTGTGTGTGTGTGTGTGTGTGTGTGTGTGTGTGTGTGTGCTGTTTTCTGCATTTTGCTTTATGCACTGTATTTTCTGTAATTTGTGTTATTGAAAACAGTACAGTTCACCTCTAATAATAAACTAACATTTTCTCCAATATTCATCTTATTCCTCTTGTTTAATTGTTTGTGTTTACTTTCTTTCCTCTGTTTTATCTTATGGAAACTCTAAGCCGTATAATATGAGTGTACAGTCTGTTGTGTATACCTGCATGTATTATGAGTGTGTGTTCAGTACACCTGTGTAACAGATGAATATTATTTATGGAATGTGTTGTTGTCAAAGTGCAATGATATATTAGGTTTTTTTCCCCCTTTACTTTTCTTTAAATTATTGTTATGACATGTACACAGCGTGTATGTTTACTTCCAGTGACATGAACACCACTTTTAAGCCCCTTTGAGGTTTTTTTTTTTTTTTTTTTTGGCATTTCTCCCTAATTTTGTTTCATGTC
Source organism: Myripristis murdjan (assembly GCF_902150065.1). Lineage (NCBI taxonomy): Eukaryota > Metazoa > Chordata > Actinopteri > Holocentriformes > Holocentridae > Myripristis > Myripristis murdjan. Next base: position 3,198,928 of record NC_043989.1, read on the forward strand.
TTTCATAAAGTTTATGACCTATAATCTGTCATGTCATTAGCTCATATTCCAGATTTGAACGTATTGTTTCTTGTTCTTATTGTTTTTACTGTCTGCTGAGATGGCAGGTTTTCCATGGCCTTAACATTACAGTGTGTGTGTGTGTGTGTGTGTGTGTGTGTGTGTTTTCAGAGAACATGAAACTTTTGATCTTTTTATTCCCATAAACAAAGTGAGCCTGATACCAGCAAATAAAATATTATGAAAAAGAGAAAATTAAATAAAAGATAACCAGAAAAAAAGAAAAAAGACACTCATTCTTTTGAAATGGTCTTGTATTTTTTCTATTACTGAAAAAAAAAGAAAAAAAAACTGAAGCGCTCCTTTGTTGAAACATTAATCAGGAAATTAAATGTCTTTTTTTTTTTAAATTAATTTTATTTATTAATTTATTTTTTTGTGGGTGTCTCTGGTTATATCTATAGATACACTATATTGCCAAAAGTATTCGCTCATCTATCCAAATCATTGAATTCAGGTGTTCCAATCACTTCCATGACCACAGGTGTATAAAATCAAGCACCTAGGCATGCAGACTACTTCTACAAACATTTGTGAAAGAATGGGTCGCTCTCAGGAGCTCAGTGAATTCCAGCATGGTGCTGTAATAGTAATGTAATAGGATGCCACCTGTGCAGTAAGTCCAGTTGTGAAACTTCCTCGCTACTAAATATTCCACAATCAACTGTTAGTGGTACTATAACAAAGTAGAAGCGATTGGGAACAACAGCAACTCAGCCACGGAGTGGTAGGCCACATAAAATCACAGAGCGGGGTCAGCGGATGCTGAGACGCATAGTGCGCAGAGGACGCCAACTTTCTGCAGAGTCAATAGCTTGAGACCTTTAAACTTCATGTTTCAGATTAGCTCAAGAGCAGTGCGTAGAGAGCTTCATGGAATGGGTTTCCATGGCCGAGCAGCTGCATCCAAGCCTTACATCACCAAGCACAATGCAAAGCATCGGATGCAGCGGTGTAAAGCACACCGCCACTGGACTCTAGAGCAGTGGACACGTGTTCTCTGCAGTGACGAGTCACGCTTCTCCGTCTGGCAATCTGATGGACGAGTCTGGGTTTGGTGGTTGCCAAGAGAACGGTACTTGTCTGACTGCATTGTGCCAAGTGTAAAGTTTGGTGGAGGGGGGATTATGGTGTGGGGTTGTTTTTCGGACGTTGGGCTCGGCCCCTTAGTTCCAGTGAAAGGAACTCTTAATGCTTCAGCATACAAAGACATTTTGGACAATTTCATGCTCCCAACTTTGTGGGAACAGTTTGGAGATGGCCCTTCCTCTTCCAACATGACTGCGCACCAGTGCACAAAGCAAGGTCCATAAAGACATGGATGAGCGAGTTTGGTGTGGAAGAACTTGACTGGCCTGCACAGAGTCCTGACCTCAACCCGAGAGAACACCTTTGGGATGAATTAGAGCGGAGACTGCGAGCCAGGCCTTCTTGTCCAACATCAGTGTTTGACCTCACAAATGCACTTCTGGAAGAATGGTCAAAAATTCCCATAAACACACTCCTAAACCTTGTGGAAAGCCTTCCTAGAAGAGTTGAAGCTGTTCTAGCTGCAAAGGATGGGCCCACATCATATTAAATCCTATGGTTTAAGAATGGGATGTCACTCATGTTCATATGTGTGTGAAGGCAGCCGAGCGAATACTTTTGGCAATATAGTGTATAAGATATAGATAGACAGACATATAGACAGATAGATAGATAGATAGATAGATAGATAGATAGATAGATAGATAGATAGATAGATAGATGAACTGTATCAGGGTGGTGGCTGGAGGAAGATCTGGGGTGTGGATTTGGTTTCAGTGTTTTGGAATAAGAGACAATTTCTTTTGTTTTCTTTGTTTTTCTTTCTTTTCTGCTTATTAATCTAACTCTCTGCTTTTTGCTCGCTTTGCCCCTCAATAAAAGCTTAATCACCGCTTGATCTTTGTTTTTTCCAGTGTGTATTAAGACAAGAGCAGCTTTTGGTTGTTGTGTATGTGTGTATGTGTGTGTGTGTGCGTGTGTGTGTGTGTGTTTCTGGCTGGCTGGCTGATGTTCAGGCCTGGCTGGCTCTGTATGAACTGAACATACACACACGGCCGGCCTGCATACTGCACATACCTCCAGGCCGCTCAGCCCTGCCGGCTCGGAGCTCGTCCTCTGTCTCCATGTCCTGCAGGAAAACAAAACAAAACAAAACAAAAATAAAAACAACCTGTGTGTGTGTGTGTGTGTGTGTGTGTGTTTTACATTCCTGTCGTCATGTCTCACCTCCATCAGTCCTGCAGCCGTGTGGGACGTGTCCGACACCTCGTAGGACCCAATCCCCAACCTGAGCCCTTCAGGTGTTCTCCTCTGGATGTCCAGCAGTTCAGTTCATATGGGTAGCATTTCCTGTTAGCTTAGCATAAAGACTTGAAGTCTATGGGAGTCATTAGCACGGCTTCGTCAAAGTGTAAAATAAACCTGATTTACACATCACTGCAGGTACAGAGGTGAAAATGGTGTCTAACATCTGGTCTCAGTCTAAGTAATTTGGAAAAAAGGGATTTTGGCCCAAGTGTAGCATTCCTTTATTAAATACCACAAACAAAGAGATGTTAAGTTTCAAAGGTTAGGAAAACGTAATGGTTCGGGTTAGCTAACGTTAGCAAACAAAGTGGTTAAGAATGGGAAGAGGTCATGGTTTGGGTGAGCTGACGTTTGCTAACCAAGTGGTTAAGGTTAAGAAAAGAAACCAACATGTCGCCTTAGTCTGAGTAACCTGTTAGGTAACAGAACGGTAAAGGTTAGAAAAAGGTCATGGTTTGGGTAAACTAATGTTGGCTAACAAAGCGGTTAAGGTTAGGAAAAAGGCATTGGCTGTGTCCGAAATCACTCCCTAATCCCTATTTAGTGCACTATATAGTGATTACGCCATTTTGTAGGGGTGTCCGAATGTCTAGTGATTATTAATGTTCACTATATAGTCCACTGGATGTATCCCACAATCCACCGTGAAATGTAGTGGACATCCGATGGTCACTAACCAGGCAATATATCCCATCATGCATTGCGGAACGGCGCCGAACAACAAGCGAAGTCGTGTCCGAAACGGTCCGCTATTGAGTTCACTGTATAGTCCACTACACTGAACTCCCTATAGAGTGAGTAGGGAGGAGGGAGTGAGTGAGTGATTTCAGACTCAGCCAGTGGTTAAGAATAGGAGAAGATAAAAAAAAGATCATGTTTTGGGTTTGCTGGTAAAAGCAAAGAGTTGACAATACCGTTTTTTTTGAGGGTGGTCGGTGCCGTCATGCTTACGTTTTCAAGGCTTACGAGCATCTTCGGTAGCACATGGCGAGCCAGGAGAGCAGCCGGACGTCACCACACGGCGGGTAAACAGCACGCCATTTTGACACCACTTTTAAGGTCCTTAAAGAGCATATTGCAGGTTAAATTTTTTACAAAATTTATACTTAACATTGTGTGAAAATGACCATGTGAAAGGTTAATGCAGGATTTCATATGTTTTACAAGCACTCCCTCTTCAATCCTACGTCACTTCTGGTTTAGCTTTTTCAGATGCAGAAGTAAAATTCTGCCACAAAAACAACTCCAGAGGTCACTGTAGAATATATATATATATCCATATTTCAATGAAAATTCAGTTCCCACATCATTTTCCTACACATTGATTCACTGGGGTCTCCAACCTGCAGTATGCTCTTTAACAGCGTTGTTAGCTAACTTCAGCTCGTAACTTTTAGTCCAGTAATTTTAGGCCAAAATTGGGGTCAACCTAGGACAAATTGCAAGAGAAGCAAACTAAACTGATTTTGTATCCTCAGTTTGTCCTGAGTGAGGGGAAAAAAGTCCCAAGGAATCCTATTGGTGGAAAGTTTTGAAAATCACCTATATATGACCATATTATGCCAAGAAACACCCTTTTTAACACACAGGTGAATGGGGTTCAAGATTTTACTTTCAGATATCACTATAAAAATTCACAAGTTGATTACACACACAAAGACAAAAAAAAAAGTCAATTAAAAGTTCTTTGAATTATTCTGTTTACACATGCATATCACACATTATCTGATTTGATATACGCTAATAAGGAATATAAGGAATAAATGCCAGAAGAGACATTTAAACAGTGAATTAAAAGGTCACTATATATATAGTAACCTTGGATTAAAAGGTTACTATATAATAGTGAATTAAAAGGTTACTATATATATAGTAACCTTTTAATTCACTGTTTAAATGTCTCTTCTGGCATTTATTCCTTATATTCCTTATTAGCGCATATCAAATCAGATAATGTGTGATATGCATGTGTAAACAGAATAATTCAAAGAACTTGTAATTGACTTTTTTTCTTGTCTTTGTGTGTGTAATCATCTTGTGAATTTTTATAGTGATATCTGAAAGTAAAATTTTGAACCCCTTTCCCCTGTGTGTTAAAAACAGTGTTTTTTGGTAATATGTGGTCACAAATAGGTGATTTTCAAAACTTTCCACCAATGGGATTCCTTGGGACTTTTTTCCCCTCACTCAGGACAAACTGAGGATACAAAATCAGCTGAGTTTTTTTCTCTTGCAATTTGTCCTAGGTTTTTTCATAAAATGACTGGACTATTTAGCTAACACAGTGGTTAAGGTTAGGAGAAGGTTATGGTTTGGGTTAGCTGAGGCTGCTCTGCCGGCTCGGTGCGCTCGCTTCGCCACGGGAACCCAGAACCAGGAACCTTTTGATAAAAGAAAAAAAAGAAAAAAAAAAAAGTTGCATGTGTTGCTGTTCCTGAGGTTTCCGGCTCATTTCCCTGAGAAAATGCTGTAAAAATGTAGTTCTGTGCATTTCAGTGAAACACGTTGTAAACTCCATGAAACTAACACACACACACACACACACACACACACGTGTTTCCAGCAGCGCGTGCTGACGTTCACGTTAACATCAAGAAACCAGTTCATCATAAAAACGATCATAAAACTGCCTCTGGCTTTCTGAGCACAAACATCATGAGGTCATCTCCCAATCTCCGAACGCTCCCACCGGCCTCATGATGTCAGCGCATTTCTGCCCGCTGACATCACGGCCCGCTCGCGCGCGCGTGTGTGTGTGTGTGTGTGTAAATGTAGTTGAGCAAATTCATATGTTTGTGCATCGTGAATGAAAACCTCTGTGTGCATGTGCATGTGACACCGTATGTGTGTGTGTGTGTGTGTATGTGTGTGTAAAAAAACACTACATGAAAGCTTGTATGTGCATGTGTGTGTGTGCTTGTGTGTGTGTGACAGAGGTGTGTCCAAAGAACAAAACGCCCACTCATTGTTTTTAAAAGGAAACTGAAGCTCTGTCTTTTTAATCAGGCTTTTATTTTGGAGTAACGTCACAGCCTTACAGTTTCAGTTTGAATCACTGCTGTTGTTTATTTTATTTTATTTTTGTTGTATTTTATGGCATGACAGGTGCTATGAATGAAGCTGAGCTGGGAGTTGGGTTTCTCAACCTGAGGTCCAGACCCCCTGCGGAGGTCACTGGATGTATCTTGGGGGTCAAGAGATGATTTATATTCTCGCTGTTACACACACAGATTATCAGGTGTGTTTCCTTCTCAGCAGCCTCTGGGTTCTGACCGTGAACGTACAACACACACACACACACACACACACACACACACGCACACACACACTGTAATGTTAACAGAAGCTGTGGAGGCGCTGCAGGTTCCCCTCAGGCTTCTGTTTATGGGCTTTAATTTGGAGCAAACACACAGCCAGTTAATCCACCAACACACACTCACAGGTGTGTGTTGCTATACTTGTGAGGACTTCCCCCTGCGCCTCAGCTTTATCTCTGTGTGCTGTTAGTTATTCTTTGATGTTGGGACGTCCCGGGCTCCTCATCATGGAAACACCTCTCAGACTCGAGGGCGACGTCCTCCTTGGTTTTTATTGGAGGCGACGTTCCGCTCCTTTCCTCTTTCCGCTCGTCTTTCCTGCCGTCACTTCTCGGACACTTTGTTATCGCCCAACACTTTCCAGAGAGTGGAGGAGGAGAAGCCGCTCTCTCACGCATCAGCCATGTTGTTTTTCCTGCTGATAGCCGGGCCGACCCGACGGCTGGCGACGTTTAACATCACGTCGCCTGCTGGCAAAAAAAAAAAAAAAAAAAATAACAAGCCTCTCAGCTGCAGGGCCTGTTAACCCTCAGCAGGCGCTCACAGACGCAGCAACACACCATGACTAAAAATTAATAATAATGGAATAAGCCTGACTGGACCCTGTAAATTAATTAAAGCTAATTAAACAGCTACAGGTAACATAACATAACATAACCCGGCCAAACCAAATGTGCTGATGTAGCACATTTAGTACAATCAAATGCAACACAATGCATTTCACAGTCAAACCAAACATAACGTAACCCAACATTACATAACAGATAATGACTGTTTGAGTTAAACGCCCAACAACACTGCTGACATCATAACAATAATAATAATATTGATCATGGATTACATTCAGATTAGGGTTTGTATTGTGGATTTTGGCTCACGATTTCAGTTTTGTACAGTACAGGCCAAAAGTTTGGACACACCTTCTCATTCAATGCGTTTTCTTTATTTTCATGACTATTTACATTGTAGATTCTAAGTGAAGGAATCAAAACTATGAATGAACACATGTGGAGTTATGTACTTAACAAAAAAAGGTGAAATAACTGAAAACATGTTTTATATTCTAGTTTCTTCAAAATAGCCACCCTTTGCTCTGATTACTGCTTTGCACACTCTTGGCATTCTCTCCATGAGCTTCAACAGGTAGTCACCTGAAATGGTTTTCCAACAGTCTTGAAGGAGTTCCCAGAGGTGTTTAGCACTTGTTGGCCCCTTTGCCTTCACTCTGCAGTCCAGCTCACCCCAAACCATCTCGACTGGGTTCAGGTCCGGTGACTGTGGAGGCCAGGTCATCTGCCGCAGCACTCCATCACTCTCCTTCTTGGTCAAATAGCCCTTACACAGCCTGGAGGTGTGTTTGGGGTCATTGTCCTGTTGAAAAATAAATGATGGTCCAACTAAACGCAAACCGGATGGGATGGCATGTCGCTGCAGGATGCTGTGGTAGCCATGCTGGTTCAGTGTGCCTTCAATTTTGAATAAATCCCCAACAGTGTCACCAGCAAAACACCCCCACACCATCACACCTCCTCCTCCATGCTTCACAGTGGGAACCAGGCATGTGGAATCCATCCGTTCACCTTTTCTGCGTCTCACAAAGACACGGCAGTTGGAACCAAAGATCTCAAATTTGGACTCATCAGACCAAAGCACAGATTTCCACTGGTCTAATGTCCATTCCTTGTGTTTCTTGGCCCAAACAAATCTCTTCTGCTTGTTGCCTCTCCTTAGCAGTGGTTTCCTAGCAGCTATTTGACCATGAAGGCCTGATTCGCGCAGTCTCCTCTTAACAGTTGTTCTAGAGATGGGTCTGCTGCTAGAACTCTGTGTGGCATTTATCTGGTCTCTGATCTGAGCTGCTGTTAACTTGCGATTTCTGAGGCTGGTGACTCGGATGAACTTGTCCTCAGAAGCAGAGGTGACTCTTGGTCTTCCTTTCCTGGGTCGGTCCTCATGTGTGCCAGTTTCGTTGTAGCGCTTGATGGTTTTTGCGACTCCACTTGGGGGCACATTTAAATTTTTTGCAATTTTCCGGACTGACTGACCTTCATTTCTTAAAGTAATGATGGCCACTCGTTTTTCTTTAGTTAGCTGATTGGTTGTTGCCATAATATGAATTTTAACAGTTGTCCAATAGGGCTATCGGCTGTGTAGTAACCTGACTTCTGCACAACACAACTGATGGTCCCAACCCCATTGATAAAGCAAGAAATTCCACTAATTAACCCTGATAAGGCACACCTGTGAAGTGAAAACCATTTCAGGTGACTACCTCTTGAAGCTCATCGAGAGAATGCCAAGAGTGTGCAAAGCAGTAATCAGAGCAAAGGGTGGCTATTTTGAAGAAACTAGAATATAAAACATGTTTTCAGTTATTTCAGTACATAACTCCACATGTGTTCATTCATAGTTTTGATGCCTTCAGTGAGAATCTACAATGTAAATAGTCATGAAAATAAAGAAAACACATTGAATGAGAAGGTGTGTCCAAACTTTTGGCCTGTACTGTATATCAGGGAGAAAAAAAAATCACTATCATTTCCAGTGTCCTCTTTTTTTTGTCTTATTTGTAAAGTTACTTTTTTTTTTTTTTCAATCAGAGATTTGAGATAACAACATGAATTCTACAAATATTCTTTCAAAGGCAACAGTGACACTTAGACAGTTTAGTTCATTCATTCATTCATCAGCTCAGTGTGTGTTTGTGTGGCTCTCATGCAGTGCGTGTGTGTGTGTGTGTGTGTGTGTGTGTGTGACACTGCACATTTCATCTCCCCGTTGAAAATATAATGAACAGTAACTGTAAGTTGCTCTGGAGACCCGACCATTAATTTGTAGTGGGTGTTTCGCATTGAACAAACTGCTTTTGCACCGTATTGAACGCCTCGTTATCTATTTACTCAACCCACACGATGATCACAGTGAGTCAGGGCTTCAGTTTAACGTCTCATCCAAAAGACGGCATCTCCTACAACAACAAGGTGTTAGGATTTACTAGGACCAGAGGGAAGACTGCCCCCTACTGGCTCATCAACAGCACCCGCAGCAGCAACTGGACTTTCCCCAGGAGGTCTGCCATCCAAGTCGTGGCCGAGCTCACACCTGCTTAGCTTCCACCATTCAGCAGAACCAGGGAACATGTTGGTGTTACCACTGATGTGAAAAGGCAGCGCATCCCAAATTTTCAACTCAAAGAGGACAAAATATTCACATTTCACCCGTTCATTTGGCTCAAAACACATTAGAAAACACGTTTTTCTAGTGTGATGTGAGCCAAATGAACTTGTGAAATGTGAGTATTTTGTCCTCCTTGAGTTGGAAATTTGGGATCTGCTACCTTTCTGCATTTTTTGACTATGCCCATTGGATTTGGGGTTTATCGCTTCACTGAGAATCACATTACTGAACTGTCCCGTCCAACACATCACTTCGAAAGTGCTGATCAGACAAATAAGCTTTCTGTAGTTTTACTGACGGAGGAAAAAACTCATCCAGCCCAATGAAGTTTCGGGGCCCAGCGGTCCTTATCTTTGCAGAAACGCTGACAGAAGTGGCCCGTGGGTCGACCGTCCGGCTTTTTCCGCTCGCTGGCTTCGCTGGCAGAAACCCCTCAGAGGCTCTTGAACGCAGCGTGAGGCCAGGACGTCCCGTAGGTGGTGAGGGAAACACAAAACGTGCAGCTGTTGTTCCATGGAAAGTTTTCCTGTTGGTGAAAACAACAACTGCTGCTTCTGTGTGTGTGAGTGAGTGTGTGTGTGTGTGTGTCTGTGTGTGTGTCTGTGTGTGTTGGTTATAAATACACCTCTGTTTCACATTCCATACATGATCTATGAACTGCTGTGTGCATGTGTGTGTGTGGCATACATTAAAGCTTGTGTATCTGATATATACATTCAATCTTGTGTGTGTGTGTGTGTGTGTGTGTGTTACACTACAGTCATCTAATGTGTTGTGTGCAAGTGTGTATTTGTTTATCTGACTGTAGCTTGTGTGTGTGTGTGTGTGTGTGTGTGAGCGAGCGAGGTGCTTCATCTACTGTCGTTGTTTCTTCTTAATATAAACGGAGGCTGAGCTGCTCTAAAATTAGCCGGCGGTGCATTGTGAGCAGATTAGTCTGCAGCGTCAGACAAAATCCAAACACACCGAGCCGGATGCCAAATTACCCAGAATGCACCGGGAAACCCCCCACCATGCACCTTTAAAAATAATGGTGGATTCATTTTTCTTTTTAACTCAGAATGTAATTTATGTCGTGATATCAAATGCAATAAATATCAAACGTTTCATCACCTCCATCAATGTTTTTTATATTATTATTATTATTATTATTATTATTATTATTATTATTATTATCAACATTTCCCAAAACATTACAGACAAAACAGTCTGTCTGAAATTTGGTTGAAGAATCAGCTGATTAGATTTTGGCGGTGACCTCATCTGGTGTTTACATCATTAAAGGAGTTTTTTGGCCAGACATGGTATGCTGCGTTCAGGTGCTGCTGGGAAAATGCACCATCCAGGACTTCCCGGTCACAGCTGGGCCTTTACAGGAGGGGGCGGGGCCACCTGGTTATCCAAAACAGCATCCTCCACCTGCCCAACCAGCACCGAAGAACTCTGCTGTGTTTTTAAATCACAAATCAGCCGTCAGGACTGTGGGGACGACTTTGTTTAGAAGGAAAAACAGCGCCCCCGCTAATTTACCCCACACAAACGAGGTACTGCAGTTGTACTGCAGCCAATAGGAGCTCTTGTTCTCGAGTCCGAAACAATTTTTTTGTACTTTTAGAGACAAAATCCTGGACGTCTTGTTTGGTATTAATCTGTGGGTGATGCAGACACCTTTAGATCAAGGGTCCTCAAACTTTTTTCAGTGGGGGCCACATCAACTTTCCTTTCTGTGATGGGGGGCCGGGGCCAGTCTACAACAGGAAATGATACAACAACCAACCAGTATTATTATGGAGATTAAAATGATCATTTGTTGCAGCTGCCCTTCATTTGGCTTTGGCGCCACCTGTTGATTTGCAAAAAAAGTAAAAAAAAGTCTTCACGTGTATATTTGAAGTAGCACAGATACCCCATTTATTTTATAGAAAAAAACAACACAAACTGATGGTAAGAATGAGGTGATGTGATTTTGTAACAGGTACAGTTGAGTTAACAAACGGTAAGTGCTTTGTCTTTACAGGTAGTGAAACCTGCTCTTTGTACAGTAAAGTTAGCTGGACTTCCCTCGCACAGAGACGAGACAAACATTTTTATCTTTTTATTTACAAAGTCCTTACTGGATACTTGCCACCATATATCTCATCCATGCTGAATCCGACTACTAATACTTACCATACCCGTTCAGCTGACTATTTCTCATTTCAAGTTCCACGAGTTCACTCTGAGTTTGGAAAAACTGCTTTTAGTTACTGTGCACCACACTGAATGTATCTGATTGTGTATTCTCATGTTGTATTGTGTATATATTGTATATCGACCTCGACATCATTGTAAATGAGGGAAACCTCAATGATCTTCGAGGCTTTAAATAAAGGTTTGATTGATTGATTGATTGATTGATTGATAATATTAATACATAATAATAATAATAATAATAATAATAATAATAATAATAATAAAAACCCGGTAAAGTAGTCTTATCAAGGTGAGCTGGCTTTGTATGTACATAGTAAAGACAAATTTTGTCTGTCCATGGACTGTTTATGGACTGTGAATGGACTGTCTGTTGTTTTGTTGTCTGTATGCACCGATTAATGATTTTAATTAAAGCAGCTATCTAATCTAATCTTTATTGTTTTGCCTGTATTCACATTGTAGTTTTTTTTTTTCTATTGCCTCTTTCAACTGTCTGTCTCCTTTAATGATGCAAACCGGCAGCTTCCTGAGATAAAGTCCTGATGTGACCAATCAGGACACGCAAACTGTTTCAACAGGCTATGTGCTGTTCTTGCTATGAATCTTGGGAAATCTTCTTCTTCACTTGTGTCACGGAGACGAGACTCAGGTCCATGCTGTGGAATCGTGCTGTGGTGGTTCGGTATGATGCAAAATGCACCACAAAGATGCACAGGAATGCACATCAAAACAGTCCAGGTGATCCCACTGATTAGCACGCCTTCACCTGGAGGGGGCGGGGCCAACCGCTGTGCCGCCGCAGGCCCCAGACCCTCAGCACGGCTCACTCTGTTTGACTGAAACCGGCCTCGTCTTAACTGGAAACATCTGGTTCCTTAGGCTCTATAAAACAAGTCAAACACACACACACACACACACACACACACAGTAAATACACATGTACTTGGTGAGTATTTCTCAATAAGCAGTAAAGAGCGAAGAGCTGTTGGATTACTGGACGTCTTGAGTTGTGAAACTGAACGATCACACCCTGAAAGTCAGGAATGAGTGGAATGATGAGGAGGGGTGTGTGTGAGTGTGTGTGTGTGTGTGTTTGTGTGAGCGTGAGTGTGTGTGTGTGTGGGTGGAGGGGGTTGAGTAGAAGAAGAAGAAGCAGAAGAGGCTCTGGATTGGGATTAGAGTGATATCTGTGTTTAATATTTGGTCCAGTCGGTGCCGTTCACCTGTTATGTGATGGAAACGATGCAGCTTGATTGATTACTTATTGATGGTAGAAGTGATCAGTCCACACTATCAGGATTAATTCAACACCCCAAAAAGCAGACAGACAAGATAAAGCACTCAGATCTTAATAACTATAAATCAGTTGTTCACTCATCAGATTTATTGATTTACACAAAATCCTGATGACATTCAGTATCTTTACATGAAATTTCCATTTGGTCCAGTCTGTCCAGTTTGTTTGTTTGTTTTAACCCAAGGATTTTATTCTCATCAGAGTGGAAAAAAAAGCTCGGAAACAGAACTTGAATCATCAGGAGACACTAAAACTCTGAAACATGACATAGACACATGCAACTTTAACTTAACTTTACTACTTTATAATTTTGGGGCTTAAAACTTGTCTGTTCTCGACCACTTCCTCTTAAAATCATGCAAATTGTTGATTGCTGAGTGTTAGGTTGTGGATTGTTCTATACATTTAATTAGAATGAGAGGGTTTTTTTTACTTTTACTTTGTGTTTCTTGCTTTCCATTTTAATTATTGTATTTGCTGCTTGTTTTTTCTTTATCTTTCTTTTTCTTTATGCTTTTAAATGTCATTTTATGTCTTATGTAAAGCACCTTGAATCACAGTTGTGTATGAAATGTGTTATAGCCAAATGAACTTGCCTTTGACTTTGCCTGTTGCTTCTGCTGCTCCACCAAAACTCAGGATGGTTCAATCAGTAGTTACAAATATATAAATGAATTGGACGGGCCCTCGCCCCCCCGTGCACGTCGGGGACGGCGCGCATGTCGAAGTGCAGATAATTCGTCCCTTTGTGCCAGTTTTGAGGGTATTTTTCGGTGCTTTTATTTTGAAAGAGTTTTGGGCTTTTATTTTGAAAGGCCGCGGAAGTCCTAGTGTGTGACCGACAGGACTACTGGCAGCTGCTGCATGATCACACCAAAATGCAGGCACACACACTCACTCACTCACTCACTCACTCACTCACTCACACAAACACACACACACACACACACACACACACACACACACACACACACACACACACACACACACACACACGACACCAACAAAAACCCACTGGTAGTACATTTGCTGCTGGTGCCCCTCTGGCCACTAGCAGCGCCCCTCCAGCAGATGGCGCCCTTAGCATGTCCTAGTGTGTGACTGACTGGAGTACTGGCAGCTGTGGCATGATCACACCAAAATGCAGGCAGACAGAGAAATCCTCATTCAATCCAGTGGAGAAATCCAGAAAACCCACCCCTGTTTGAGGCGTCACAGCTCGGTCACCGTTTGAGTTACAGACTTGTTTCAAAGTTTAAACGAGTCACGAGACTCAGATCTATAAATCTCCCATTTACATGATTTTGCTATCTTTTACCGTTTTTGAATTATGGCAGTTTTAGTTTGAGAGTGTTTTCTGCTCCCTCTGAGCTCTTACAATGGGTGTGTATTGCGCATTCCTGAGGCAGCTAGAGTGAGTCACATGTCCAGGCAGAGTGCAGAGCAGAGCACACCAGAGTCAAAAATGTTTGAAAACTCTTCACAGCTCCCACAAACTTGGTCCAATCCACATCAAAACTACATATTTTTGTAGGAATTTTTGTCCTCTTTCCCTCTGCATAGTTTTCAAAGCCGTCAGACTTTTACTTTAGACTCCAGGGGCTTAATTAGTGCCAAAAGTCAGTCTCTTCCCACCAAACTCCCACCAAAAATGAGGTTTTGGCTCTGGCCACTCCGACTTGGAGGGCTTATAAAATCCAAACGATTCGAATGAATAACAAGTCTTTAGCAACTTTTGTTCAGCACTGTGTCCTCTGTCATCTCTTAAATATTCAAGACGCTGACACTTACGGCCTGGGAGGAGAAAGATTTTGTTCAAAGCGGAATTTTGGGTGTGAACGTGAACATTCCAATGCAAATTGCGGACTTCCTGTTGGTTTTAGGTCGGGGGTGTCAGCGCGTGATTTGTAGGGCTTGATGAGACCTACATTTCGGCGTTGGTTTGGTGTTTGTATCACATTCCTGTGGCCCGCAGCGGCTGCCTTTGTGTGCCTAGGTGGCGCTACCGAGCCCATTTTTGCACTTAGGGGGTCCGTTTGTCCATTTTATCAAATTTTTCGCCAGACCTGGCCTGCGTGCCGAATTTGGTGAGTTTTTGAGCGTGTTTAGGGGGTCAAATTAAGGCCTAATGACACGAGATAATAATAAGAAGAAGAAAAAAAAAAAAACGAAGCAATAACAATAGGGCTTCGCACTGTTCCAGTGCTCGGGCCCTAAATATAAAAACATAAAAACATGTGAACTGGCAGCACAGTGACACAGAGCTGCAGCCTGATGTGGCCCGGACTTTGTGTCTGTGGTCATTATGATATGAAATGCTGCCACCAAGTGGTGAAAGATGAAACTGTACTTTGCTTTGCTTCCTGATTTGCAGTGAGCAGACTGTCAGTGTGGCATTTATTTAAGAATCAGATCTGCTCCAGTCTCATGTGACTACAGGCTGCAGTTTGATTGATTGCATTTTGTTTGTAGAACTGATCAATAATACTCTGGTTATAAATACATTTGTTGGATATCAGCATATACAACAATACACGTTGTGTAATCTAGAATCAGAATCAGATTTAGAAATACTTTATTGATCCCTGGGCAGAAACTGGGTCAGTTGCATTTGCTCAAATTCTCAAGAGAAAAATAGAAAAAGAAATAATAATTATAAAAAATATGTGCATGAAAACAACAACAACAACAACCACAACAAAAATGCATAAACATTTGCATTAATCCTACAAAAATATTACAAGAATAATTATTATTATCACATATGACTTCAGCGTGAATACTGGACTTTTTGTATGTTGTTTTTCTTGCCTTTTGCTTGAAATAAATCAATATCAGGAATAATCCAGTTGTATTGGTTCTGGCCTTCAAACACCCACAACGGTCAAATCACATGTGCTTTCAGTGCTGATGGGTCACGTCTGGGATTTGAGCTTTTTTCTCACACATTAAATTCATCAGCCAAAACAACAAAAAATCTCACGTTTTTATTAGTAGATGTTTGAATTTGTGTTTTATTTCTTCTGACAGGATGAAAGTGTCCAGGTGTTTCTATCAGCTCGTGCTCTATACTCAGTTTATTAGACAACTGGTGCAATGGGGATTTTTCAGTTTCATGGCTGAATTTAACAAAGGACCTTTTAAATGTTAAGTTAATCAAATTATTGGAGCTGCTGCTGCTGTGGAAACTGGAAAACTTCCCTCTGGCTTTCAACCAACACGGTCGCCAGAGTAAAATGTTGTCATTTTACATTTCTGCAAAGCAACAAATATGTTAAAATGTCAACATTTCTGAAACAAAAATACACTGTGCATCAACATTTAGAGCTCTAGACCGGTAATGTTCATGCATTAGCCACCGTTAGTACTTGGTCAAGGTTAGGAAGAGGTCACAGTTAATGTTAGAGAACATCAGCTAACATGTAAACACGGCTTTTGCCCGACACGGGACTTGACTCCTGGTCTGCAGAATCAATGTCCTGCGTTTTTTTACTCGCTTTATTCCTCATCATGTCCTATTTTAGTTTGCAGAAATGTAAGATGCCAACATTTTTTTTCCTGGCGATTGGACTGATTCGACACAGCCAAACAGATGTAGACTTCCAGGTTACTTCCTGGTGTGATGGATGCTCTGACTGGTTGACAGCTTCTTGCCAAATCGGCTAAAATTCCCAAGTCGTTCCAGCACCGGATATTTGTTCCTCTGACACAGACTGTTCTGTGCTTTGACTGATGCCTCCTTTAAACCACTGAAACATCAGAATGGTGCTACAAGTGTTAGAAATAAATGTCCAACAGAGATTGAGATTAATTTGCTGGTTGCGTGATGTTGACCGAGTTAATCTCTCAGATAAATTATGAGTCAGTCATTCAATCCCAACAACAAGGTGGAATAATCTCATCTGAATCTGCATGCTGAAGTCTTCCATGACATTGTAGAGCTCAGTCCCTTCAACCCCTTCAGCCCAGAGTTACCTGCACACAGGTGAGGTCAGTGTACCCGGAGCAGCGCCCCCTATTGGTACCAGAGGAGGTCACTGCTGTGTTTGTTCTGCCACCAGCGACATCTGCCCTCTTACGCCTGCAAAATGTGGCAAAGTGAGTTTCCTCATTGAGTTTGGGAATGCAGTTTATTTATTTAGCCTCATTTCCAGCTGATTTAGTGTTAAACTGCAGTATTGCCTTAATTTCAAAATAATTAATTTCTTTGTTATCCATTTCTCTTTTATGTAATTAACACAGACCACTGCTTGCTGTCACTAAAGGGGAAGTTCTTGTGAAAATAAACACCTTTATAGTGGGATCTGCTGCCTCACTCTCCCTAATCTGGCTACCTCAGTGCCAATATCGGATGTCACTAAGCTCCAGCCCTCTCACCAGTTAGATTATGCCCAACAACGCGTGAATAATCTGCTTTTAGCTATAAAGACATCTGTGTATGAACAGAATATGAACAAGCTGGGAGACTCAGTAAAAGACTCAGGAAACGGACCGACGCAGATCAGTTATGATATCATGTTTATTAAAAATTGTAAGACTCAAAATAAATCAAAATTCTGACTACCGTGCTCATTCATACTCTATTTTTTTCAATGATTTCAGTTCATTGTAATTGACACGATAGAAAACAGGCAGAATAAAAACTTTCAACAACTTAAATTTTTATCATCATCACCAAAATCTGCCTTTTTCTTTTTTCTTTTTTTTTAAATTCAACTCAGCCTCTTCGGTTCAGCTGTGTGTGTGTGTATGTGTGTGTGTGTGTGTGTGTATGTGTGTGTGTGGGTGTCATTAACATTCAGTTTCCATCTCAGCTCCCTTCTCCCAGCACAGATCTAATCAGGCACTTACACAGTTAGGGTTAAAAAAAGACAGAATGAACAATATTATCAACTAAAAATCTAATCAAATTAAAACTGAAACTCAAAATAATTGCTCTCATGTGCACTGTTAACTGTGTTATATTATTTGCATGAGCTCTGCCTGACTCCCAGCAGAGCAACTTCAATCAACAAACTCTCCCAATAAAAAAAAAGACTCATAGCGACTCTGAGCTTTACAGGTCGATGAGAAACTGGAATCTGTGAAGAAAATGACAAAAAACGAGCATTTGATTACAAAACAGAAACGAAAATGAAACGGACGACAGATGCTACACGGTTCTTCCCATTGTGACGCACGAATGGCGACGTTAAAAAATCTGACCTGTGAACAGAAGCAGAATCGTAAAAACAAGCTGATCCGACGTCTTAAAACGACAAAATCTGAACCTTCGATTTAGTTCGTTAAAAACACTGAAAATCTTTTGTATCTTCACGTCACTTCAAAGAAAAACTACCATGAAACTGAACGCTCTCATTATTGAATGCAAAAAGTTCATGCATGTGCTCTGGGGGTGGTTGAAAGGCATTCTGGGAAATGTATGAAATCTGTAACAGATAGATGAAAGTCAGGTGCGACTAAACAGCAAATTACAGCATCTCGTCTAAAGATAAATGCTGCATGAACTGGACATGAAGAGACACACTGGACGTGAGAGACACAGTGGACACACACCTTCTGCATGTGTCTGCTCTGAAAACGCTTTGATTTTGAAAAGTCAAATGAGACAAAAAATGACTTTTTTTTTCCCCCCACATTTTTTGGAGCCAAAGTCATGCATTCAAGGCACAAATGATTTCCAAATGTAATACTGAAGTACTGAAAATTAAGCACGTGGTACAACTGATAATCCCATATATATGCACAAAACATGAACATGATATGGTGTGGCTCCAAATATAAAAAATCAGACTGAACAGGCCATGAAACAGAAGCATCAAATTAGGAATGTTGGGTTTTCATCAACATGCTGGTTAAAGGAATAATACTACAACGTTTTTGGCAAAATCCCCTTTTTTCCAACTTTTCCAGACTGAGACAAAATGTTGGATATCACTTTCTCCTTTGTTTGTCCAGTGGTTTGATTTTTATGGTTAGCATTTCCTGTTAGCTTAGCATAAAGACTTGGAGTCTATGGGAGTCGTTAGCCTGGATCAGTGAATGTGAATAAATAAACCTTCCAGCAGCTCTGAAGCTTTCTGATGTACACAGTGGATCATATGGATTTGAAACAAACATCCCCAGAGCTGCTGTAAGTTTTATTTTTTCCTCTTTGACCGAACCAGGCTAACGACTCCCATAGACTTCAAGTCTTTAAGCTAAGCTAACACAAAATGCTAGCCAAAGGAAGCGAACCACTGGACGTTCAGAGGTGAAAATGGTATCAAACATCTTGTCTTGGAAAAGTGTATTTTGCCCAAAACGTTGGAGTATTCTTTTAAAGGAAAGTCCCGGTGTTTGACGTTTTCTTTTCACTGTGTTGTGTTTTAAACCGTGTGCCTCAACATTATGTAAGATAATTAGACTCCAGTGTTTGCATGTCTTGTCCAAAACAAGACAATTTAAGCAAACAAGGTATTCAGGCCTGAATGATGTCGACAGAATGTACAACTATGAAACATGCAGCGATGTTCAGCTGCTTTTGATTTTTAACCCTTCAGCGTCTTCAGTTCCACGGTGTGTGTGTTTATATGCAGACGACGCCTCGGTATCAGTTAACACCTAGAAAACATCTTTCAGTACCTCAGATACCTTTAATCACGGTCAAAAAGTGATATTGATTGGCCTCCAGAAACAACTAACTGCACTGAAATGAAGTAAAAAAAAAAAAAAAAAAAAAAAAAAGTCCCAAAAAATATGTTTCAGTGTTTCTGATCCCTTTCAATGTCTTCTAGAGTGGCAACAATCTGAAAGTGAGGCTTTTTTTCACCCCTTAGTCGGTGTTAGCACGATGAAGCTCGTTTCACAGGAAATATGAAGGACAGGAAAGCAAAGGAAGCAAAAGAAGAGACAGACATGCAGCTGTAAGGAACATGAAGTATGTTTAGTGTGGCTGTGTGCAGTTCTGATGGATTTTTATCCGGATAAATTAAGGTTTAAAACTGTCCCTCTTTTGAATCAGGAAGTGTGCAGAAGTGCATTTCCTCTCTGTAACCCTTTACAAAGCAGACACACGTGGCGTACCGTTCACTGCTAATGCACACAGCGAAACATCGGGTCTATTTTAATGTCTGAGCGGGAAAACGGAGGAGCTACATGCCTGCTGTGGAAACGATCGAGTGATCAGTTCCCTCTTGGCTTTAGATTCATATGCGTTTTTCATTTCCTGTTCATATCTATATCACAATCACACCTATATATATATATATATATAAAAAATCTCCCATAAGTCCTACAAACCAAGGTTTTGCAAAACAAACTGCACTTTGTTTCCCATATTGGCAAATATAGAAAGAAATAAAGGGCAGCGCGATTTTAATCTTGAGAGCTACAGCAGAAAAGTTAACAAAATAAATGTTCCCTATTGTAGTCCAGGCTGTAAAGGTGCATAAGGGGCCAGTGTGTGCACGTTTGGCAGAAATCACTTGATAATTTTTGGTCCAGATGAACACTGAGGGGTCCTCTTTCAATCCTGATATGTGGCAAACCTAATTAACCCCTAATTTGCATGTATAACTAGTTGCTAATTAGATAAAATCTTAAAACTCTGTGTTTTTTTTTTTTTTTTTAAAAAGACACAACTATAAGGCCACATTCAATCCACACAACTATAAGGCCACATTCAATCCAGTTTTCATGTTGGCTGAAAAGAGGAATCGACCCAAATGACTGGAAAAAGATCTTGAGTCAAGCTGCAAATGCAAAAAAAAAAAAAAAATTCCATACACTGAGAATACGCTGCACTGGAGCTAAGCTATGGCCAAAGTTGTATTTAATTATTGCATTTTCTATGCTGTTGTTTTGCTTTAATTTGGCTGTTAAAGCACTTTATTATTACTGTTATTGTTATTACTACTTCAGATTGTACAGCACATATCACTGCAGAGTCTCATGTCTTATTATTTTGGGGATTTTTTTTTTTTGATCCCCCTCCCAAACCAGGTGTGCAGCAGAAACGCAGTGAGCATGTAAAATGTGCAGCTTCCCACAGCTTTCACAGCTTCCTCTGTTTGACATCTTAATTTCAGGTACAAATCTTTGCACTCTTGAGGTTTCTCACGTCTTGATCGCTTGCTTGTTTGTGCAACTTCTCCTTTCTTTTCCCGGTTTTCAATCTCGTATGTGCAAATAAACGGAACCTAAACCCCCCCGCGTGTTTCGGGTGGGCCGTGTTAGTCGGAGTGAAGAGAGAGAGCCACTTTGAGGCAGCCGAGCTCTTCACCCTGGCCGCCCAGGACGCCCTGCACCCGGTAGTTCCCGTTGGTGAGCCAGTAGGGCAGATCCATGTAGGGCAGGTAGAACTCAGACTGCGGCAGAGAGTAGGAGCCCTGAGGAGACAGGAGAGGAGGCATTAGGGCGGCAGCTGACCGAGATGCTCACAGTCATATTTCCTCAATTAACCCATTAATCATTTAGTCTGTTAAAGTGTCAAAGACAAAGCCACAGTCTCATGGGGAGTTGGAATCAGGCAATCCTTCACGTTTACTGGAAAGAATGACTCGAATAACTAACTGGTTATCGAAATCATATTTGGGTCATTTGTATGTCATTTGACTAATTGATTAATCACCGATTAATGCATGTCACCACTGAGCTCACAGAGTGGTGACATGCAGAAATCCAATATCAGACCAGACGCAGCATGTGATACACAAATAAATGTCATGGCCCACTCAAAGAAAATTGACTTTTATTTTCTCGATTTTATGTGTTTCCTGTTGACACAGGATGTTTGGGAGCAGGGAAGGATCGTCCACAAGCGCAAACCGACGGGATGCCAGTTTGGGCACGCCACGCAGATTTATCTGAAGCGATGAGGTGGAAGATAGAGGATGTTTACAGATTTTATTGGTTAATATTTTAATGGGCACCCACTAGTGCAGAATGAATTTAAGATACTCTGTATGAGAGGAGGCGCCACGACTAGGAAACGCCGTCATAAAAACAGTCTGAATGAACAAAGGCAAAATCCCCATGTTGCTGCTTTACTGTGGCACTGAGACATCCTGCCTTTAACCCTCCTATTATGTTTGGGGTTAATTTGACCCCATTCAGTGTTTAACGTCTCTAAATAAATGATTATCATCATTTTTTTTCGCTTCATATTTAATGAGTTTTCCTAATGTAATGGGTACTACCGGGTAAACATGAAATTCACATGATATGTTTTCAATGTCCTGTACACACTTTGTACGCATCGGTTATAAATAACAAAAATCTGTACTTAGAAATAATATAAAGCCATTAAAACACCACAAATTAATTTTTTTTTTTCCAATTTTAGGTCAATCAGTGAGATTTTATGGTGATTTGCAGATTTTTCCATAGTGGTGTAACAGGAATACTGGATGTATAAGTGGTGGTGGGGGAGTTATGTTTTATTATAAAGGCTATTTAGGTCGTCAAGAAACATAAAGTACCTGACACATAAACTTTGGTAACAATTTTAATTATAGTAATTTTGTGGAGGTTTAAACTGCTGGGGTCAAACTGACCTCAAACATAAAAGATGTTCGTAAATTCGAACATAACAGGAGGGTTAAGACCAGGTAGGAAGCTCTTATTCCCACCTCTGGAAATTTTGAGAAATACAGGGTAAGGATAGAAACCTAATTAAATAAATACACACTGATTACTAAAAAAATAATATATTGGAGAGTTGTTAGAAATGAAAAGCACAGACTGCACATCAGGTATATATTCCTGATTGTAAAAGAGATGTTTGAGGCGGACGTACGGCCTTGAAGGGGCAGTGGCAGGGCAGGCCGTAGGTGTGCAGCGGCTCGGGACAGTCCTGGCCCGGCGGGATCAGCTGGTTCAGGAGGTCGCAGGCATCCGGGTAGTGGCAGCTGCCGATCTCCTCCACGCAGGGGATCTTCACCCAGAAACCTGCCACCTCCTTCTCCAGAGTCACGTTCACCTGAGGAAATGAGAGGAGGGAGGAGAAAAGAGATGAAAACCAGAGGGAAGCGACATTATCAAAGCTGGAAAAGACCGTGCATGCTCAGTGAGGAAAATTAGGAAAATTCAAGATGTTATATATGATATACACGGAGAAAAAAAAAAAAAAAAAAACAGTGAATGAGCTCAAAAATGACCTAAACAAAAAAAACAAAGCGCACGCGGGTGAAAAGGGGACGAGAACATTACACCTGAAACGAGGAACAGGCTGGACTGTAAAGTGTAAAAAGCAGAAACGCTCAGTGAGACTTTGAGGAAGGGACATGGTGTAACGTGTGTTTGCTGCCATGAACCGAAAACCTTTTAACAACCCAAAGTAACCTGCCGCTCTTTCACTTCCTGTTTGTTTCTAGGCCAAGGAATCAACTTTCTCGAGCTACTTTTATCATTTCATCTGCCAAAAAAAAGAAGAAGAAAGTACTAAATAGATAAACAGCTGCCCACTGAAGTGACTAATTTTCCAGCCACGGCCAAAGTTTGGCACCGTTTGATGAACTCACTGTTTTGTTCACTGTTTCTTCCCATTTTTTTCCACCATGTCACACACACACACACACACGCACACACTTTGAGCCCAGTAACACACTGCAGCTACACATTTTAAAAGGCTGTGACTGAACACTTGACATCACACAGCATGTAGGTTTATCATAGTGCACCGTTGCTCACACACTTCCTTATTTTCTCTGCTGCCTGCAGGTTCAGTCTGGCATGAAAAAAATGGCATAGCTAAAGGATGAGATGATATGCTTCTCACAACTATCGTAATATGATCTGATAAGTGATGAGGGCTTCACGGGTCGATACAACTGCAATACCAAGCTCAATAATAACAAAGTCTGACTGTGCAACCTGAGCCACAAGTATTAAAAATATCATCATTACAAAATACAGACAATTAGAATTTCTTTGCTTGATAACTGAAAAACAACTGTAAAACAACTGTTATCCGGTGCTTGCCTGCAAAATCCCGTGTTGAAAATGACCAGAATTTTCCTTTAATGTTAATTTTGACAGCTGAGAAGATTGAACCTCATCTGCTTTGACACACACACGACAGAGGGTGGTTGGCAAATTCAGTTTAACGCCATGAGGTGTGTTAAAAAGCCGCACAGCTGGTTAGCCTCAGTGTCAGATCAGGAGATAATTAACAGTTTAGGACACAAAAATGAGCCTCATAAACCCAGACGGTTAAGAGGCAGGTTAAGTTTTTTTTTTTGTTTGTTTTTTTTTTAGTTCAGTTTTTATTGATGGAAACACATGTGATCTAGGTGGAGTTACGGATGAACTCTACTGACTCACAAGGTTTCTCGTTGCTGCAGGCTGCACACATGACCGCAGCATGAGACTGACTCTGAGCTGGAAACAGGACACACATCTATTCCTGCTGGGTTAAAAAAAAAAATAAAAAAATCCACCACTCAATTCCAGAGGAGATCCAAAGGTAGAGCATCCAAATTATGGAAAATCTAAAATGACGCACAAGACAGGTAGATCTTTTCTATTTGATGTGATTCTGCAGCCATAAAACAACGGCATCTTTACAATGAAATATTGTGATTGGCCTGCAATGAAAACACGTGCCGATATGCGAAATCGATCAAATCTGTCCTGGCCGTGGCCGTGGTCAGGATCGTCTCAGGGAGAAAATCAGCCAAACCTCTTCTAAAACTTTATATACAAATAAATATGGCATGTTTTCCATAACCTAAGTTGAAGAGGTTTTTCTTATTTTGCCCAGTGAATGTGCACATTTTGAAAAACACTGTGTTTTATGTCTGCGTCTGCCAGTGGTCCTTCACAATAAGAGCTGGCATAATAAAATGTTCTTTCCACCACAGGAGAGACTTGATGTTCTCTGCAATCAGGTGGAGAAAAAAAAAACATGTGCACATATCGGAATCGGCATCAGCCATCTGCCAAAAAGAGAGCAAAAAAATCTAATACTGTGCCTCCCTGACTTCCACACAGTCACACGTAGAGCTGCTGATCAGTGCCTTGCTCAAGGGCACAGCAGCAGCCTGTTGTGCACGTTACGTAGAGCTTTGTGTTTGTGCAGCTCCTCTTCATCAGCATGGGCTTTCAATCTAAAATGCATCAAAACGTCGAGCTTTAGTCTTGACGGCGTTTTTGCTTCAAGGCTGGAGCTCGTGCCATTATCCCGCTATTGGTTCCAAACAGGTAATTTGGTCATCTGAGTTTCCGTAGGCTGCTGGTTCAGTGCACATGTCTTGACTGATGACAAATATGGTGTTCGTAAAAATATATTTTTTGATTTAGAAAATAATTTTGTTCATATTGTATTTTAATGGTAACTGGACTGCACTTCTATAGTGCTTTTCTAGTCTACTGACCACTCAGAGTGCTTGACAATGTTTGCCTCTCTCTCACACACACACACACACACACACACACACACACACACACACACACACACAGACACTTGAGCACTGGACCTCAATTAGGATGATATGAGCCACGCCGCCCCTTTAATGATATATTTTTTTTATGCTATATTTTTATTTGAAGTTCTTAGACAAAAGCACTTGGGAAATTTTGCCCTTTAAATGAAACGAGCACGAAAACATCCAGACCCACGGTGCACTTACTAAACATGCCTACTGAAGCTGTTTGTCCAGCTTGACTCGGCTCTACTCGACTCTGTTTGCTTTTACTTACTGGGTTTAGTTTCCCTCTGCAGATAGTAAACCCTCTGAAGCCCTGCCAGCCGCTTGTGGGTGTGGTGACTGGTTTTTCCTTCCTTCCCCACCAGAGCCCTTCACAGGAGGGTTTTATTTTCCAAAAAACTGCAAGACCAAGTCGAAACGGCTGCTTCACATGAACAATATCAGTGCAACTAAGAGGTTTTCTGATTGTTTTTTTTTTCCATGGATAGATAATCAGCTATGATCCAACTTTGACGAGTGTTGCTTTGGCATTTTCTGGTTGTGCACAGTCAGTGGCCACTGTGTGTTACTGTGCACGCGTCCCGTGCAGGTCGTCCACAGGTGACTGAGTGGGTCATCACAGTTTGCACAGCTTGCATGGCCCGGAGCAGCCAGTTCTCCTTTCCTAGGATTGTGAAGGAATTAAATGACTGCCCAAAGTTTAACATTGCCGCCCTAAAAAATAAAAATAAAAATAATTGGCCCACCGGCACCTCACCTTCATCCTCCTCCTCTCCCTCAGCGCTCACCAGGAGGTGAAAGCCGACCCCAGATTCGTCTGCTTAGTGTTTCTCTTCCCTAGGTTTCCTTTTTCGCGCCTGCAGTTTTTGTAGCTCCTTATTGGATGTTGTGCAATTGATCTGGTGCGGTGCTGCGCTGTGATTGGCTGGGAGCTACACACCTCTTCTGGAGAAGAGTGCCGAGCTCAGCAAAACAAGAAAATCCAGGCAGAGGGCAGGGTCTCTGCAGACACACACACACACACACACACACACACTGCAAGTGGCTCAGAAATGATGACTGAGAGGGATTATTTTTGGATGAGTCTATATATTGTTTTTTAGGAAAATCCTACTCATTCTGCCTTTAACACGGGGAAAACCTCGTGGAGAGCTGCCAACAGGCCGTCCGAGCTGTGAGGAGCTCTGCATGTTGGTGATCTGCTCACACGAGGCTCACAGGATCCCAGGCAGATCCAGACATGTTTGCTCGAGTGTCGCTGAGCTGCAGATCTGACACAGATCTGAGATCAGCTTAGACAGGACCGCACAACGGGACGTTAGTCATGTTTCTCCTGAACTGCAACTCAACAGACAGAGCTGTTGATCAATACCAGTGACTCTGTGATTACTTGGCCAGCAAACACACACACACACACACACATGCATTTTTCTCACCTTATTAGACTGTTGTAGCTGTTTTATTATTTTTCCTCTACCTGCCTGGTCGTCATATCCGCATTACTGATGACTCTTTAGCTATAATCTCTTGTGTCTGAATATATTATGACAGTACCAATATTCATCCCTATAATATTGCCACAATATCGATATCGAGGTATTTGGTCAAACATGTTGTGATATTTGAATTTGTCCATATCACCCAGCCGTATATCAAACCAGTGTTGGCAAAGCAGAGTAAGAGGCTGGATTGGCTCACAGCTTTTCCTGTACCACGACATCACTGTGGGGTTACAGATTTAAGCAAAACATTCAGTATGAAAACACGTCCAGACTCAGGAGACCTCGCAGCCGGCTGACACAAGGCGGATCACCGGCGTACTCACCGACAGAGGGGTGCTCAGTTCGACGGACGTGGCCCCGGAGGCGGCGGCGGTCAGCTGTCCCGGGATGCTGATGGGATCCGGGGACAGCTGCAGGGTCTTCAGCACGGCCGGGGCGTCGGGCTTCCCGCAGTTCTTCCAGTCAAACCCCAGAATCTGTCAAACACACCGGGTGCAGTGTTCAAGTAGTCAGCTCCACTCAACAGATACTGATGATTCACGGTTTTCATGCAAAACCTCACACTCTTTTAACTCCACTCACTGTTTCCACTTGACATTTACAGCATAATCTTATCGCATAAAGTTACAGGTAACTGATGAGTCACACTTTTACTGAGCTACCTGACATTAAAAACAACTGATGGTTAGCAGTTTAACTCGGTTACTTTTTTAGCCTGTATCCTCATGCAAAACAACTACAGTAATTCTGTGAGAATGAAACTATGCAATATCACCAAAATGTGATATCATGCAACTATAAAAAACAAAAAACCCACAAAAACAACTTAATTTAAATTTAAAAAACAAAACAAAACCCTGATTTACACTAAAGTGACTATAAACTCACTATTGGTTTGCTTGCTACTAAAGATGCTTTAAATTCCCATATGCCTAAGACTGTAGGGATAACGTTACATATTTACTTTATACAGAAATTAATAGAATACTGTAGGAATATCATAATGATACAATGGACGATATAAAAGAAAACAGAATATTACATGTATATTAGGCTATAAACTCATTGAGTGCCTGAGACATAAGGTCAAAACAAAAATATTAGAGTGCATGGTTGATGTCATGATATGAGACAGGATGTTGTCTGAGATATCGTAATATCATGAAATGTAAGGGTTATTTTTATGTAATTATGGTATTATGTGAACAGCATATGATTGCAGTATTACATAGGAACCACAGGAGATACTGCAGTTAACAGAGTATTATGACAGTATTATAATGAAACCATATCAGATAATGTAGTGAACATAATATTAAAGCAGTATTATCGGAAAACCGTAAGAGATCGTGTGGTAAATAGACTATTATAACAGTATTGTACAGTTGTAGTGAAATGAATATTGCACTGTAGAGACACTACAGGAGATAATGTATCGAACAGAATATGATCGCATTTTTACAGGGAAACCATACAAAATAATGTCGTGAAATGAATATTATAGTTGTATTACAGAGAAACTGGGAGATACTACAGTTTATTGAGTATTATGGCAGTATTATAATGAAACCATATAAGATAATGAGGTGGACAGAATATTGTAGCACCATTACACGGAAACCACAGGAGATTATGCAGTGAACAGAATATTATAGCAGTATTGCAATGACCCACGGGCGATAGTGTAGTAAACAGACTATTATAGCAGTATTATATAGTTGTAGTGAACAGAGGATTGCTCTGTAGAACCACTACAGGAGATAATGTAGGCAACAGAATATGATCACAGTGTTACAGGGAAACCATGCAAAATATGGCACTGAATACAATATTACATCAGTATTACAGAGAAACTATAGGAGATTATGTAGTAAATAGACTATTATAGCACTATTATACAGTTGTGGTGAACTGAATATTGCAGACGCTACAGGACATAACGTACTGAGTAAAATATTATAGCAGTATTACAAGGAAACAATAGGAGAGAGTGTAGTAAACCGACTGTAACAGCAATATTATATAGTTCTGATAAACTGTAGAGACACTACAGGAGATGAGCGATGAAAAGAATATTATAGCAGCATTATACAGTTAGTAAAGTGAATATTACAATACAGAGACACTACAGGACATAGAGTACTGAATAGAATATTATAGCAGTATTACAGGGAAACCATAGAAGCCAGCGCGGTAAACAGAATATTATAGCAGTGTTATACAGCTGCAGTGGACAGGGTATTGCACTACAGAGACAGTACAGGACATAGAGTACTGACCAGATATTATAGCAGTATTATACAGTTATAGTAAACTGAATATTGCAGTGTAGAGACAGTACAGGACATAAGAGTACTGACCAGATATTATAGCAGTATTATACAGGTATAGTAAACTGAATATTGCAGTGTAGAGGCAGTACAGGACATAGAGTACTGACCAGATATTATAGCAGTATTATACAGGTATAGTAAGCTGAATATTGCAGTGTAGAGGCAGTACAGGACATAAAGTACTGAATAGGTATTATAGCAGTATTACAGGGAAACCATAGGAGCCAGTGCAGTAAACAGACCACTGGAGCAGTGTTATACAGCTGCAGTGCACACGGTATTGCACTGCACAGACACTACAGGAGATAAACAGTGTGTTACCTGGGCTCGTGTCTCTCCGTGTCACTCACCTTGGCGTGGCTCCGTCGCGTCTTGCCGTGATGTTTACTCTCCGCGAGCGGAGCGAGGCACGCGGCCAGGCTGACGGCCACCGCGAGCACGGCCAGGCTCCTCATGCTGCTCGGTGTGTGTGTATGTGTGTGTGTGTGTGAGAGAGAGAGAGTGTGTGTGTGTGTGTGTGTGTGTGTGTGTCCACAGGCTGTAAGGCAGCTGATCACTGGCTGAAGACACCGCTTGTCTCTGACTCTGTGTCCGCTACTTCCGTGTTTATCAACCCCAGTCACATGACCGCCCACTGTGTAAACGATGAGTCACGTGCTGTCATGCCCTGCGAGACACACACTGCGTTAATCAATAACACGCTAATGAGATTAATGTTGCTTTGTAGTAACACTAACAATTTATAGTGTCATGATTGGGATTTTTTTCTTCATTTTATACTCTTGTACTGCGCTTTGATAAGTGATTGATGAATGAAAATTATTACTATAAGTACTTGCAGTATTAGAGAAAAATGAAATTATCTGTACAGAAAATCATGTAAAATAATCTGTAGTGTTTTCTGTGGAGTTATTTTACCAAAGTAAGTGTGTTGTAATCAAGTTATAATTTGAGTTACAATTTCAGAACAAATCTATCAGTTTTATTTCACTTTTATCACCGTTTTCTCATCATTTATTAACTATATATTTTAAATTCAGCGTTTAGTTTCTCGGAGCTCAGCTGTGTTGCTTTGTTGTGAGCTCACAGTTGTGGTTTCTGTCATCAGCAGAGTGCTGCCATCTGCTGTGCACAGACTGAAAGAATCAATTATTATTTTTTTGTGTACATAAAAATCACAATAGGAAAGGACATTAAGTATTTTATTATCTCACATATATTGGGGGCTCAGTCTGATGGTTTTATTTGCGGTCGTGGAAGTAATTAATGTCTCTTACTCATGTCAATGTTATTGAGTAGCTTACTTGTGTAGTTTTGACTATTTTTTAAAGTCAGTAATTTTTCTTTTCCTTAAGTCCATTTTGCTTGAGTTTTGTCCTTCACTACATTTTAATTCAGATCCATTACAGAGAACAAATGATCAATGACAGACTGTGAAACCTTTCACAATAAAAGCAGCAAAGATGAGAAGAGGAACCTGCTTCTTCTTTGCTGGTTCTACTTTTTGTCATGTCCAAATTTCACAATAAAAGCTGCACCATGAAAAACAGCAGCGAGGACCATTTAGACTCAACTGGCAAAAGGAAGAAAAAAGAGCACCACTCGCCTCTTTGTTCTGGTTTATTAAATACAACACTTGTTTTTGGATGCTGCAGTGTTTGGACCCTGAGCATGCAGTTCAAATAACATTCATGAATGTTTAGGATATAATTTGAGTATCTAAATGCTAGTTTGTCAACATCACTTTTAAACTGCCACCACCAATATAATTTTATCTTATAAAACTGCTCTATTTACAATACAAAATCTAGCACAAAGAAAAAAAAAACAGTCTGTGTTCTACTTGACATTAGGCCTCGACGAAGAAATTTAAGAGAGAGGTCAAGTCGTAGTTGTCCAGGATCTCCAGCAGCGACGACACCTTGGTCTTCACATTCTGACCTTTGAACTTGAACTTGTCTATGAAGAGATCGGTGATCATTCCTGCAGGGAAACAAGAAATGATGTGATTAGTTATATAATGGAGGGAAAAAATCATGATTTCAGGCTTACAGAGCAGAGAAAAAACTGCAGTGCTGCATAAGAATTTCAGCTTCCACAGTTAACAAGGGAATCCAGCAGTGCAGACAGATTAAACTGGGGTTTTATTATTTTACAGGAGTCACCGGGTCTGCAAAGCAATGAACATCTGTGCAACAGTTCAGGTTTAAAATGTAAAGTGAACAGCAGCTGAGCGTCAGGTGACAGACGCACCGTACAGCCTCTCCAGGTGCGCCGGCTGCTTCTTGTACTCCTCCAGCAGGTGAGCCGACTCATCCAGGATGTTGCGATACTCTGGGATGAGGAAGTCGGCGTTTCCCTCATGAACCTGGAGCTCCTGTCAGTCAGAGAGGGAGACAGGAGGGTGAGAAGAAGAAGAAGGAAGAGGAGGAGTAAGAGGAGGAGAAGGACAAGAAGAAGCCCTCGCTCTTTGATTGACACCAAAAACCTTTACTGGCACATGTTTTGCTCTCAAACTCCGCCGCAGCTGCTGGAAACATCTTGTCACAACACAAAACAGAACCAGCAAAAGCACATCTCCAAACCCCGTCACGGCGTTTTGGAGCGGATTCCTCTGCTCACCTTCAGGGCGTCGATAAGCTGAACTTTCTTGGCCAGCAGCAGCTGATACTCCAGCTTCGGGTGGATCATCTTCAGAGTGTGGCTCACAGATTCATCGTTGATATCTGGAGAATAAAAAAAAAAAAAAAAAACACAGATCAAAACCAGTCACACTGGAGCAGCGTTACATTTCTGTCTTTCAGACAGCAAATTTTTGTGAACAGTTTTTGTTGAAATAGAAAGAATAATAACAGGATGTACCGTAGGAAATGTTCAGATTGATTTTCCTTTTGGTAGCTTCTTTAGAGAGGACGTCACTCAGTATGGAGATGGTGGAGATGTTGTCGGACCTGAAGTGGCCCTCTCCTTTGCTTAAAAAAACAAAAGAAAGAGAAATATAAGTGCTCAAGTCCACTTAGTTCTTTACATGAAAGCTTCTACAAATCAAACGTAAATGACTTCCGGCAGCAGCACACAGGATGTGAGGCTCCTCCCCTGGGTGTTTACCAGTAGCTTGCCTCCAGCTGCGTGCCCAGGAAGGTGTTGTGGAAGTGGAAAGTGATGCTGTCTCCTGCCGGCGTCTTCTCCGGGACCTCCGGCAGACAGAAGACCACCCAGGAGTGGATCTCCGCGAAACTGAACTGACCCACGAGGCTCAGCCTGTTCATGGGCCTGAGAGAGAGAGAGAGAGAGAGACAGAGAGAGAGAGAGAGAGAGAGAGAGGGAGAGAGGATTACCACAAACACAGGGATGGGACAAGATATCTAAATGAAATATATTTCAATACAAAAATGTGAGTATACATATCATGGGATGGAAAATGAATTGTGATTTTGCTTTTTTCTCCACTTCATGATCATGAAAGTTAAAGTTGTGTGAGGAAAAAAAAAATACTGTTGACTGTGTTTTGATTTTTTGTTGATTTTGTTGATTTAAAAAAAGTTCAAATGAAAGGGTGTATTTTCACTTTATTTTATGAAATCCTAATCCTCAAAGCTACTCTAATCTCTGCCTTGGACATTTGAAAAGCGCCATTTAATCCTGATTAAAGATAAAGACTGGGTCACCAAATCCAAATCCCAACCTGGCTGCTCAGAGTCCCGTGTCGTTGCCGGCTGATCTCAGACTGAAAGGCGTCTCACCTGTCCTGGTCGATGCTGTGCGTCCTCTGGTGCAGAGACAGAGGTTTGATCTGGTACTGGCGCACCTGGCAGGTCTTGGGCTGCAGGCGGGGTGTGATGTACGCCTGCAGGGTGCCGTACTGGCCCTCGATCGACCGCACCTGCACACAACACACAACACACACACATTATTGCTGTGTAAGAGACAAGCTGAGCAGACAGACCCTGATCCAGTAACACCACAGTAACCACAGGACCCTCTGGGCAGGGCTGTAAGTTTCTTCACGATATGATATTATATCGATTCTTTGGACAATGGTATGATATTTTATGATCTCACAAACTCAGCCACAATATGATTTTGATTCGATTCACTTCAGCGGCTGCCGATCGATATGAGATGAATTCATTATATCCATCAGTTACATCACAACGCCGTGTTTCTGTTTCAGCTGCTCGGCCCGGTTCCTCATGTTTCCTGAGTGTTGACCTGGAATTCGTCCCTTGATGTTTATTTTCTCTAAAATCCAAAATATTTCCTCACTGCTGATTTATTCGAAAGAGGGAAGTAGATCCTTGTTATATGTTACATGTCTTTTTTTTTTTTTATATTGCTAGTAACCTTGAATTAAAAGGTTACTATATAACAATGAATTAAAAGGTTACTATATATATAGTAACCTTTTAATTCACTGTTTAAATATCTGTTCTGGCATTTATTCCTTATATTCCAATTAGCGCATATCAAATCAGATAATGTGTGATATGCATGTGTAAACACAATAATTCAAAGAACTTGTAATTGGCTTTTTTTCTTGTCTTTGTGTGTGTAATCAACTTGTGAATTTTTATAGTGATATCTGAAAGTAAAATGTTGAACCCCTTTCCCCCCCCCTTTCCAGTGTTTTTTGGTAATTTGTGGTCATAAATAGGTGATTTTCAAAACTTTCCACCAATGGGATTTCTTGGGACTTTTTCCCCTCACTCAGGACAAACTGAGGATACAAAATCAGTTGAGTTTGCTTCTCTTGCAATTTGTCCTAGGTTGACCCCAATTTTGGCCTAAAATTACTGGACTATATTGCTTTTATTGCTTCTGCTTCTTTACTGTAAAGCACTTTGGTAGGCTACTGGCTGTTTTAAATGTGCTATACAAATAAAGCTGACATTGACATTGACACTGACACTGACATTGTCTTTTTCTTGGCTGCTGGCCGCGGCTGCCGTTACCTGCCCGGTGCTGGCACTATTTGAACGTTTAGGAAGCCGGTGTGCTCGGACAGAAACGGTGACACCGACATGCCATGGGAATGTCAAAACAAAGGCATGTTTCTAAGATGATGATATGGATCGATATTTTCACTTGGTATCGATTATATTGGATCGTTCATCATTAGAGCGATGTATCGATCCAGAACAACGGATCATTACACTCCTGCCTCTGTGCTATTATGGCTTTCAAACAACAGGGAGAAATTTTCCTCAAAGGGGAATAAAGACAAAACTCAGGAGAAAGAAATAAAACTCACTAACTGACCCTGACCTCACTGCTGCCTTTGCTTTATCGAAATTATAAGCTTAGATTAATTAAATGAAATAAAGGCATTCAAGATAAACTTCACTAAAAAAAAAGAGAATGAGCTGAGTGTTTAGTTTAGCCTGTTACCTTGAGCTCCAGCCTGGTGGTGTTGGCCTGACATCTGTACGTGGCCAGCAGGAAGTTCCCGTTCGGCTGCTGCAAACAGTTTGAGACACGAGTCAGTCCTCTGCAGAGGCCGAGCGGCAGAGGGTTTGTGGGTTCATTTCAAATTTATTTATTCTGTATAAATTTAGAAACCTCACCTCTGAGTCACATTCACTGAAGCTGACCACAGCTGAGTTT
Source organism: Myripristis murdjan (assembly GCF_902150065.1). Classification (NCBI taxonomy): domain Eukaryota; kingdom Metazoa; phylum Chordata; class Actinopteri; order Holocentriformes; family Holocentridae; genus Myripristis; species Myripristis murdjan. Next base: position 3,233,158 of record NC_043989.1, read on the forward strand.
TTATCCACATCCAGCAGGTCGATCGGTACGTCGCTCTGCAGTGATGAAATGTGCAAACGGCAAACATTTAGTCTGATGAGATAAACCACATAACTTTTGTATTTTGCACCATTTCACTGATGCCCAACCTGAGAGCCCTTTCAAGAATTTTCTTTCCCTGACAAATAAGGAATATTAATCAAATAACAGCCTGGTCAGGAAGAGTAAATATTATATTTCAATGTTTAAATCCATTCTCTGTGTTTGTGCCTGAAACAGAGGACCAAAGGTTCGCTCTGTTTTATTTTCACAAGACCAAAAAGTTGACGACGGCTGCATTATTAATGTTTTGCAATAAAAATGGAATGACTGGAATATAGTTGGAATGAGAGTGAGGCTTTCTCGGGCAAAATAAGCATGCACAGATGATTTACACCAGTCCTGCTGTCGGTGAGAGAAAGCTGCAGGCTGTGTGTGTGTGTGTGTGTGTGTGTGTGAGAGCAGACCTGGAGCAGCAGGTTGTCGATGGCGGTCTGCACCTCCAGGGTGAGGCTGTAGCTGGCGTCGTCCTGGCAGAGGGTGAACTTGTCGTTGATGCTGAAGACGGGCACTGCGGAGACGGCCGTGCTCGACTGGGAGCTCTGCTGGTATTTCTCCCGACCCTGAAGGACTTTGACCTGCAGCTGCTCCAGCTCCGCTCTGACAGGAACCACAGTGGTGCAAAAAAAAAAAAAAAAAAACAGAATACTTTACTCAAGTAAAAGCAGCAATACCATGATGAGAAAAAATACAACACATTCAAAATGTAGAAGTATTTTCAGAGACTTATGGTTCAGTCTGAAAAGTAACAGTTGTTGTTGGTCTGTGGTTCCTTTCAGAGATTTAAAGAAATAATCCGTTTTGGGCAAAATACTCTTTTCCCGTTCAAAACATTTTCACCTCTGTACGTTCAGTGTTTCTGTTTCTGTGGGTAGCATTTCACGTTAGCTTAGCATAAAGTCTTGAAGTGTATGGGAGTCGTGAGCCTAGTTCCGTCACAGTTAAAAAACCTTACAGCAACTCAAAAGCTGTTTTATTTACACAATGCATCATGTGTAATATTAATGTATGGAAGTGAAACCAGCCACTCAAACATCTTGTCTCAGTCTGGGTAAGTCAGAAAAAGGGTATTTTGCCCAAAATGTTGGAGTATCCCTTTAAATTACTGATGCATTAGCCTGTAAGAAGTATTTTCATGTTGTTGCTCTGACTGGCTGGTGCATCACATCTGATGTTTTGCATGGAAAAGCTTCTTCTGCAAAGTAACTGGAAACTCCAGCTGTCAGATAAATGTAGAGCAGGAAAGGTAAAAAGTCTGAATGGAAATACTCTTGAAAAACTTGAGAAAAGGAATTTCGTTGTTTTAAAACTTGGTTTTAGCGCTGTTTGGACGTGATGCATCACTGGTGTTGTAAATCTTTGGGCTTTCCCGTTCATTTTCATCGACCAAGAGAAAAGAGGGAGCGTCCTGTTTGATACCTGAGAGCTGCCACTTTGGACTGGGTCTCTTTGCTCATCTTGACCTCGTCTCCGGGGCCGGCCTCGGCCTTCAGCGCCTCAGTGGTCAGACCCGTGACCCATCCTGAAGAGAGAGAGGCAGGGATGCCCTAACTCTGCTGGTTTTAGGTCAAACTTAAATTTTACATAACCCGCAACCGATGCTGGACAAATCAACCAATCATCTCTGAAGGTAAATGGATTGTTGGGCAGGAAACAGATTTACTCATTTCTGAGGGGACACTGGGAGTAAGGTACTTTAGTCACACTTAAGGGTGAAAGGGTGAAAGGTTTCTCCTGTGACCTGTGTAAGTGGCGGTCAGGACCTCGTCGTAGCCCTCCTTCCCCACACAGCCGCCCTGGACGGACGTGACGCTCTCGGACAGAACCTGAACACACACCAGGAAGCCTGATCAGTGAGCAGCTGACACCCTCTCTATTATTTAACACAAAATTTAAGAAATCTAAGGAAAAACACACACACACAAAAAAAAAATCAATTTCAGGCAGTTAAGTGCAAGTACAAACACAACACTCAAGCTTGTGTGATTTTGACAAACTCTAGCAACAATTCACAGTCAGAATCAGGCTTTACTGGATTAGTATAAAACACATACAAGGAATCTGGCTTCAGTTAAAACCTGTTGCTCCTATTTTAGCATTTCATATGTTTACACCTTCACACTCCGCCACATTATACTCATGTATGAATCCATTCACATATACACTCAGTCCAGTGGGATAAAAGATGGTGCAAATTATATGCTGATTACCAATGATAATATAAAAAAGTGCAAGATGAAAATTCAATAAAAATTATATTGAAAAAAGTACAAAATGTCTGCAGGAAAAGAATTACAAGAGCAACTGCAAAATGAGATGTGGGAATAATCATGGAAGGACATTTTGAACGGTGAGATATTCAGTAACAGCAATTTTCATTTTAAAGTCCCGTGTTAAAGACCTTTTACTGTCCTCTCTGAGTTAGGTACTGCAATATGAGATATATAAAGATTATTTTTTGGACATTTCTGCTTTATTAGCCAGTCCCCTCAGTAGGAAATATTTAGATGAAGTGAACTCACATGCTCGAAGCGTGACGTGGGCTCACCGGAGCTGTCGAGGCCAAATACCTCCACCGTGCCGTCGTCCCGGCCCACCAGGATGTCGCTCACGCCGTCTCCGAGGATGTCATACGTGTCGATGCACAGAATACCTGGTGGGAGAGCAAGGTGTCGCTGAGCTGTGAGGCCTGTGCACACGCTCACTGAGTCAGGTGAACTCATGCAGCGAGCAGTGACGGGCGATGACTCAATACACAACATGGGCTTCAGGATTCAATACAACCACAAAACACATGCAAGACGAAAATTCAATAAAAAATTATATAAAAAAAACTGATTAGATAGATATAGATAGAGGCAGATTTGTCATTTGTAGAGCTGCAACTATTAAATTAATCTCCAATATTTTGATAATTGATATTTTGTTTTGAGCCATTTTTAAGAAGAAATTTTTTTATTTTTCAAATTCTTTGATTGCAGCTGGTTTCTTTAGTTCTCTGTGACAGTAAACTAAATATCTTTGGGTTATGGATTGCTGGTTGGGACAAAACCAGACGTTTGAGGACGTCACCTGAAACTGTCATTTTATTGAACAAACAAGTTGAAACGAAAGCAACTGGAAAGTTTTTAGATTCTCCAAGACGTTTCACTTCTCATCCAAGACGCTTCTTCAGTTCTCAGTTCAGCTTGAAGAAGCTTCTTGGATGAGAAGTGAAACGTCTTGGAGAATCTAAAAACAAGTCAAGTTGTCCTCCATTAAACCCTACATGGAGAACCGTGACCTGGGTGACTAAGAACCTGAAAATGAAAATAATCTTTAGTTGCAGATGTGTGTTTACTACAGTTGACAGTTCATTTTTCTGCTCTGCGAGACACATTATCAGATTTTTGTATCACACCACCAGCCAGGCCAATATATGAAATATGACATTGTAAAAAACAGGCAGCATACCTCCTTTCTTTTTGTCATTGTCTATCTCCCATTTGGGCACAGCCGAGGATTCTCCAATCTGGATCAGCCCAATTTTACCGTCGGCCGTCCCGTACAGGACGTCCTCTCCTGTAAAGAGACAGGTGTGTTAGTTGTATAATAAGAAGCAGTTTTAGGTTATTATGTTATTACATTTTGATATTTAAAGTTGGTTCACACTGCTTGCTACTGAGACACTGCAGACAAACCGGTAACAAAACTTGAGACTCACTAACTGCTGCTTTGGCGGTTTGTAGATATTAAACCAAATGACTGACAAAAAAAAAAAAAAAGCCTGACGTTTTCAAGGAGCGAGGTGTGTTTGCACATGAGCAAGGAAATATTAACGGGGTTCCCTCTTTATGTCAAGTGTCAAATTCCCTGACTTTCTCATGACTCAAATGTGGAATTTCCATGACCTACTTTGTATAAATGAAGCATGACTTTTTTCCCGAAGTTAAAGTTTATTATTCTGTTTTACTCTGCAGGGGAGTGAACATAACGTCAGCGCAATGGAAAATAAATATTACATTACATAACTACCAATTGCAGATTTTTTTTTTAATATGCAGCTGATAAAATATGATATTCCATGACTTGGCCCAGACTTTCCCTGCCTGAAATCGACTTTTCAGACTTTTGATTTGTATGACTTTTTTATATGGAAATACTGACAAGCACAAAATACAGTACACACACAGCTGGAGGAGCAGAGAAATAAATAATGATCAAATAAATACATAAATAAATGTTTTAAACTGCCTAATGTCAGGCTGGCAGCGATGTTCTCTCCGACATAAAAACAGGAACAGAAAACAGACACAGACACCCGACTCGCCTCCATCTTTGTTGTACAGCTCCAAGACGGACGGAGGGCCGGGGACTTCGATGTCATACAGGAGCTCTGATCCCTGTGGTGGAAAAACACACACACACACCAAAAATAACACACCTGAACAGGGCGTTGAATCTAAATGGGTACAGAAAATGAGTCTGGTGCACCTGCAGGACTCGCAGCACCCGGTCTTGGCACGCCAGGACAGGAACCAGGTGAGGCAGCTTCTCCGTGGACAAGCAGGTGATGTCGTTGATCTTGTCCCCGGACAGGTAGTAGTCCTGGTCCTTGCAGTCGCAGTAGTGGTTGTAGATGTAGCTCGCACAGACGAAAAGGTCGGCACCCGACACGTGCCTGGACGACAGAGTAGAGACACACAGCTAGGTCATTTTTGTGCAGGTGAATCTGTGCCGTGCGGCTGCAGGTCTCTGCCTCACTCGGTTCTCGCTCTGATCATACGGACAATATTTGTTCAACCTGACTGAAATCTGAATCTGATTAGAGACTCCAGCTTCACTGTTTACATGGAGGCTGAATAAAGTGATCAGATGTGTGTTTACGTGCCCCAAAGCTCAGAGTACAACTTTTTTGACTAGTGCAAAGTGGTTCCACCTGCTGGGAAGCATCTAATCTGCTTGAAATATAAGTATAATATAAATATAATCTAGGCTAAATCACGCCCATGTAAACCCAGCTCTTGGTTCAGGATTTGAAAAGCACACTTTCTACGGATGGAACGATATATTGAAATTCAATATATTGCAATTCAGTTATGTGAAAATGTGTAATATGGCACATAAAAATGAATTTTATTCTGCTCTAATAGTCACTGATGAGATGTTTTGCACATCATCACTTCACAGGCTGCCCATCAAAATGATATTATTTGCAGAAACATGGTCAAACATTTTCATACAAAGCACTTAAGAACAAAGAGATTGTTCTGGATGGCTGGCCTGGTTAAATAAAGCTTAAATAACTAAATCAAAGTAAATAAAGTTTGTATGACCATGGTGTTTGAAATGTGCACTCTAAATAAACCCTGTCTTGCTTTGGCCCAGAATTTAAATATCATCCCTGCTGGGTGAAAACCTTGTATCCAATTTTGGTGATTTTAATGTTTTAGGTTAATTTGAGTATTTACATGCTGCTCTGTGGGTTCAGAAAATTTGAGTTATTAAACCTTTACTTATCTAGTTACATAAACTGAAAAATGTGCATTCGTCAACCTGGAGACTGTTTCCCTTACGTTTCTTAAAAGTTGACATTGTGGAGATACAAGGTTTTGGTTGGACAGCAGTGATATGATACTGTACTATTATACTTTGCTGTTAATTTATAATGATCACACTGTGGTTGTATTCATCGTCACTGCAGCTGCGTGCGCCGAGTTAAAGGACAGGAAGTGATGCGTACATGGCGTTGATGCTCTCGGTGAGGTTGGCCTCGAACGTCAGGAACTGTTTGCCTTTCTTGGTGAAGCCTCGCACCTCGGAGCCGGAGCACACGAAGATCTTCTCCTGCGGCGTTCCCACGGCTCCTCCCAAGTCCAGCCTGGAGATCTTCGGCCCCGGCAGAGTTTTGAACACCGGCTGACGGGAAAATCCAAACTCTTGTTACAGGACAACTTAAATTCAAAAACTGACGGCTGTTTCACCTCAACCTACGGCAGATACCCACCACCGCCTCTCCTTTCTTCATCCCGAAACACGTAAGGACACCGTCGTGGTCGGCAATAGCAACCTGAGACACACAAGACCAAGATCAAAACATGCACCAAAGACCTTTTAACAATATTCAGTGGACTTTAGCTCCAGATGGGTGACAGATCAGACGTATTAAACTGGGCGGAGATGTGTGTGTGTGAGTGTGAAGGCCATAGCATCATGGTTTACATCATCATCATCCTCATCCTGTAAGAAACCTCTTCACTGCCTTTCTCCACTCATTTATGCAGCTTTTACCTTTAATTCATCACATCTGTCTGTATTTAATACACCACAAACGCTCTAATAGGTATAGCTCTATTTAACAGTTTATTTAAGCATTTAACTGTGCAATAATTGCAATTCAACAGAACAATATCCCTGCACATATTCATACATAATGCACGTACTTTTTTACAACTAGTGTTAATGCACAAGTCGGATTAATTCACATATTTACTCATAATGCACACACTCTTTCCCACCTGTAGGACCTGACAACAACTCAACAGTAAAATATTCCTGTGTATTTATGGGTGTACGTCTTTCTATTTCTGTATTTATTGTTGTAATATTTTTAAGTTTAATTCTTCTCTTGAGAATTTGAGCAGCTGCAGCTGACCCTGTTTCAAAACTGGGATTAATAAAGTATTTCTGATTCGGATTATTGATTGTGACAGATTAAATAGATAGATATACTTTATTGATCCCAACCAGGGAAATTCTCGATGTGTGACTGTACCTTTTGGGTTGCCTTTTTTCCCATGGCTGGGAGCAGCCTCATGGTCTTCTGGGATGTGACCCCCACCTGTGGTGACAGAGAGTGGGAGGAGTGACATCCAAACTGAGAGGATGCAGTTATTTGACAGTCAATCCCATTTGAACAGATTAAGACAGACTAGCACTATCAACAGGCTGTTTTAGATTAGATATTCTCACTTAAAGACTTCTTAATCACACTGACAGAGCAATATAACAACGGAAACGTGACTGCTTAGTGTTACCTGCATATAATCAACCCGGTTTAGGTGGATCTCCATCTTCTGTGTCAGCTGAGTGAAAAAATCCTCTGATCTCTGGATTAGGAACCACAAATTAAGGTGCGAGATTTTGTCCAACTCAGATTATCCAGCTAACACGCAGCTGCAGTGATCTGTGGTGTCCAGGTCCAGCTGCCATGCACTTTGGCCAGTTTCCCCTGAAAACGCCAAGAGGCTGGAAATGGCAAAGACTGGGATTATCGCCAGGAATAAGATTAGATTATCAGGAGTTAGCTCGACGTGCTAACGCTAGCTAACACCGCTGCAGACGCGTTGCTTTGAGGAGGAAAACATGTTTGAAAGAGCAGATCCAGAGAGACGCGGGTTCACCTGCGCGGAGACGCGCTCAGCACCTGTCGCAACGCACAGGTGAGCTCGTTTTCCAGAGAATATCGCTCAACGACCAGCACGGCTCTAATGGACGCAGCGGCCGTTGCCCGTGACAACGCAGCCGCCGCAACAAGCTCTAACGTCATTGGACGAGCCGAGACGTGGCAAACTGAAGCTGCATCGTGATTGGCTCGTTTGTCAGCTAAAGCCCGCCCACCGGGATAAATAGGGCATCACTGCCTCTGGAGCAGCTTCTTATGTGTTTTGCTGAGACTTAAAGCAGGAAAATCAGTTTTTTTCCCTCCTGTTTCTTGAAAATTGTAATCCAGTTGATCCTGTGATTTCTGCCTCACAAGTTACTTAAGGCTGTTCACCCCTTAGACTGTATAAACATATTTATAGACTGTATAAACATATTTATATGACTTGTAGTTGCATTGTGAACACAAACTGTGATGTGTCTGACCTCAGATTGGGGCCACAGCTCGATGTGGTCTTAAACAGGGTATATGCAGGAATCTTGAAGTTAATTTTAATACCTTTTTAAGAGTTTTTCAAGACTCTCAATGTTTTTTAATACCTCACCGCCACTTCAAGCTGTAACCATTTTCATCAGTGATGTTTTTAACTGAACACTTTTAGTTTGTGATAAAGACTGTAGACCATTATGGGTTTATGCCACAATAGCCTTATTTTTTATGTACCTGTTCATCTTTGTTTTTTAATAAAAATGAACAAATTCACACACTTTTACGATGTTTTTGGGACTCATTCTTGGACAGCTAATTCAGAAAAAATACTTTCAAAATTTAAGACTTTATAAAGTCGTAATAAGACTTTTTAATACTTTTTAAGGGTCTTAATTTTCCCAAAATTGATTTATCAGCTTTTAATACTTTTCAAGACTCCGCGGATACCCTGTTAAATCAGGAGTGTATCTGATTCCTGGTGATGTGATGGTGTGAACGCTCAGCTCAGAGATCATGAGGGTTTTTTCCCCGCTGAGCAGGATCACATCACTGTCAGTACATCATCATTCATTCATTCATTCATTCACTCACTGTCAGCAGTAGAGGCCAAAACAAAACACAGAGCAGCAGCAGCCGCACAGACACAGTGAAGCTGCAAATTTAGCAGATATGTGGGAGGAGGATTTAATCCCAAGCCTGTTTTTTTTTTTTTTTTGTCTTGTGCAAGTAATAATTTGTTGTTGTTCAGCATGTGTAAATGTGCAAATGTGGGGTCACGGCAGCCATCTGTCCAATCTGATGTCAGATATAGACACGTACAGAGATGAATATGGACAGTGAAGCCAAAAAAAACAACAGAGCAAATAAAAAAGTTGGAGGGAATGAAACATCACAACTGGGTCAATTTCAGCCGCAGTGTGAAAACAGCCTTTCAAAAGTTATTTCAGGTTTTATAGAAGAAAGTGAAGGTCAACCACAACACATTCCAGTCATTACCAGTGTAAAACCAGATTAGAGTTCTTTAACATTTTATTAGTTTAATTAAGGGATGATTTAATTTTAGTCTCCTCCTAGAAACGCATAGGCAAATAAATACATTAAACATGGCAGAAAATCAGGGCATGCAATAAGCCAGAAGACTACAAAAGCTACGACTGACTGATGCAACTTCAAGACATTTTTTTTTTTCCAAATTGCGACATGGTCCGAATGCAACAGTGCAACTGAAAGCAGCATGTGTTTCACTCTATGCATGGCGTGCACCGTGTTGTTCATTTCACATATAAAACCTGAAGCAGAATGTCTTGTACCTTCAAAACTCTTTAAAATACAGCAGATATTCTGTTTCCTCACTGGAACGCTCCCTGCAGATTTTTTAAAAATGTGAGCTGATGGCATTTATAGATCTACGTGTTAAGACAAATCAGATAATGCTTTACACATTAAAAAAAGAGGAACTGGCAAATGTAGAAACTGCACACATAATCCCACATTTCATCCATGTTTTGAAAAAGCACAATGATTATAAAAAAGAACATGTCTAGCTATGTATAGTACATTGTCATTTAAATTACTAATCTCAGAAAAGGTTAATTTGTGTGAATGAATAAGCAATTTTCATGAATAAATAAGGTCTTAAAAGGGAAGATCACAGACGTTTGTTAGCATTGGATCGATCCTCAACTGATACACACAGCTGATCATCCAGTGTGTACCATTCAGTGTGAACTTAACAGAGGGAGTGTGTGTGTGTTGGGAACCAGCGGTTGATTGAGACACAATGAAAAATAAAAAGGAGGGGGAAAACAAAAAATTCACCATGAGGGGTTCAGTGCATCACAGGCTGGTCCTCTACTGTAGTCAAATATACAGAAAAGCAGGAACACAGACTATTTGTTGACATTCAAAAAAAAAGGAAAAAAGGTTTTTTGATTGATGGCATTGTCCGTCATTGTCTGTCCTCACCCAAAGTTTGCCACGTCCCTCATGGCGGAAAAACAGCAAAAACATGAAGAAAAAGAGGTTTGTGGAGGGCGGTCAGACCCCCGTGGGCGCGAGGCGGCTGATGAAGGCGATGCTGCTGAGGCACATCCTCCTGAAGAAGGCAGGGCAGGTGGGCTTCATGATGAAGTGCTCCAGAAGAATCCGCAGCTCCGTGAACAAGGTGCTGGAGGAAACACAGCGGGTTTACACACAGCTCCGCTCAATCAACAAAGACTACAAAGACTAACTGGGCCACATTTCTCAAGCTTCTCAGAATTACTCATGAGAACACTGCTAAAAACTGATTTAAAGAGTAAAAAAAAAAAAAATCTTGTCTCAACGCTGCACTTAAAGGTTAGTCATCAAGCATCTAAGTCCCAGTTTAAGTGAAAGGTGACTAAATCTGAAGTGTCAGTCTTAGAGCTGATTTCCGACATTTTGCTTGCTGTGCGACAAACGGGATTCTGGATGACGTTAATTAGAAAAATTCGGCAAGGACTAACCACTGAATGGAACTTCTTAACACTTTTTGCAGATTATCACCCTGAACAGTGGAATTCCCAAGAGGAGTTTAGATTCAACACACATTTGACAATAAAGTACTACTTTAATACAACTTGTCCTGTGTGCTGTTCACACTGACGTGTTTGTTTACGCTGGGAGCAGCCATCTTTACGTGGGTGCAATCATCTGCACCTTCTGCTGCTGGGAAGCGGCTGTTCGCACAGGGTTTTGTTAGGAAGTCGATGAAACGTGACAACATGAGGAGCTGGAAGCACCATAATTGCCTCTATAACAATTTGGCTAATTGATCCCCCGAGTCATCAGCATTGAACTGATGCATTTTTCCTGTGGCGAGGAAATGAAGCATCATCACCACATTCAGTTCAGCTGAAAACACGTTGCTGCGTCGATGGTGAAACTACGTCCCTCACCAAGTCTATGTCTGTACAATGTCTATGATGCAGCCTGCGCTTTTGAAACGATACGGTTTGATTAACTGCACGCTGCCAAATAATTCACACACATTCTTCCTCTCTGAAAGGTTCACACACGTCTCCGTTTCCTCAGTGCCGTCACAGCCCTGACTGGCAGCTCCAAACCACCTGAGAATCTCCAGCCGTCTTAAATAACTGGCAGATGACGACTAACTCTTAGCTTTAACAAATGTGACACCTTGTTTATTCTCAAGTTTGGAAGTGGGAGTAAATTTCAGAAATTCTCAGCCCTAATCACAAAAATGGGACTTTGAGAAGCTTGATGAATATGGGGCCTGAGCTCTGTTATTTCTCAACAGACCAGACTCTTGTATCAAGAGTTAATGTGCAAGAAAGTTACACATTCATCACAGTTACAACACGTTATGAGAAACTTCTGCAAATACAAAACTGTAGGGAGTTGAAGAATTTCAATCTAATTAACTGTCTGTGAGTTTTTGTTAACACAAGGAGTTTGACAAGACAGTGGACTAGAATCCCACATCTGGGCAGAAAATTAGGTTAAACTGTGGTAGTCTGTAAAAGAACCAAATGCTGTCACACTTTTCTTGTTCAGTTAGCATTACTGCCACTCTGTGTGGTCCCAAATTCCTTTGGAAAATTTAAATGGATTTTGGAAGGAGCACAGAAATGAAATCTTTGCACACAGCAGATGTATTATGGTCCACACATTACTGTGTGGAACATAATATGCAAGCAGTGCTCTAACATCAATTTTGTGAATTTCCATCCTTGTTATTTTTTTACATGACTTGTTGGTAGGTGTTGTGCTGTAGCTTACCGGCAGTACGGGTTTCTTCTGGACGTGTAGCGCAGAGTGAGGAATCGATAGTAAATGAAAGGCTGCAGCAGGCTTCCCTGGCCGCTGTCAACGACATATGAATGACATTAGTAAGTGAATTCATAACTCAAGGTCTTTACAACTTAATTCATAGCGGCTTTATGCAAGTGGTAATGTCTGCTTTGGTTGACAGTTCATTCAGGGATCAATACCAATACTGGCATTATTGCTGATGTGAGACTAAAAAAAAAAAGTAATGTACGGGAGATTTTAACTAGGACTAATACCCAATATCAAAAGCTTTGATTAACATGTCATACGTAAAATAAAACTTATGATTCTCTGTATTTTGGCAAACAGAAGCCTGGATTTCTCAAATAATTTTATGTCAAGTCTTTTGTTGAATAATCCCAAACTAATAGCACAAGCCTGCACTGCTCCAAACAATGGCTCAAACTGGTAGCCGGTACTGATGATGGGAAAAAAGTGATAGTGGTGCATCCTTACTTACATTTAGAAATGTGCAATATAACTGCAATGAATTATCTTCACCAATCTGACTACATACTTTGGACAATTTTATTTTTGCACTTCGCCTCATGTTGAAACCATGTTAGCCAGACGGTGTAAAAGCCGGGCTACAGTACTTTGGCTGTTCTCTAGACAGTTTAATAAAGTGTCATTATTTGCTAACCTAAATGGTAAATAGTTCTTACAATAATTATCAGGAAACTAAATGGCTCCTGGTTATGAAAAGCAGTTGGGCTCCAGTCATATTTTATATGACAGTCGTGAGTGTGAACACACCTGAAGAGCATGAAGACAGTGGCTGGCATCAGGAAGATCTCGTTGCAGGCGATGAACTTCAGGATGTTCTGCTGGTTGGACGTCAGTTTGTCCAGAAAGTTCCTGATGAACGGCAGGCTGTTGGGGCCCATGGACTGAAAACACAGTTTGCATTACACACAGTGCTCCTCTATCAGAGCAGGACAGGAAGCTGCTTCTCTATCTACAGGCCAGAGGCTCATAATCCCACTTTTACTACATTTACAGAGAGCAGAAGAGTCTCTGAACAGCGGCTGGTTGATTGAGTAGACAATTAAAATACTGTTTGTCTCGTGGAAATGTAAACAGCAGTTTGTAAGAGGTGGCCTGCCATATGCGGTTAATAAGTAACATTACAACAGGTTGCAGAGTCTTTATACTTACATCAAGGACTTTTTTCGTGTAGGTGGTGGCATGAAGCAGGGAGAAGAGGAAGACTGGGAAGATGCTCACTGGAGATGATGGTTAAGGCTTGAACATAAAGTGACTGGCAAAATGCCACAGTCTGATGGGAAACAACACTGTCAGTCTAATGATCACGCTGACTGAGGCTGCCTGAGCGATTCAGGGCAGCACACTTCAGCGTACATAATCATATCACAATTTATGCTTCTATGATAAATAATTGTGCAATCTGGCAATCTGGCATGTCTCCTTAAAGTATATCACACTTCAGTATGTGTAAGCAATCAGGGCCTTTGAATACACCACGAGCAACATGTGAGCACAATGAATGTTAACACAGAGATGAACACAGAGAAACCTGCAAAGCATCTCAGGGAAAATGAACTGATTCACAAAAAGGAAAAGCGGACTGAGTCAACATGGAAATGTAAAATTCTTCTCCAGACTCTAAAAGTGGATCACCAGCTGTCATTCTGGAGACACTTTGGTTTTAAGCCAGATGACGACAAACCACTCCAGACTTTGTGAAATGTTTGTCATAAGGTGGCAGGTGCATCAAAGCAAACTAATAAAGCAGTATTTTGACCTGAATTTTGTAAACATGCTCATGGGGATGTTTGCCGCGGTCATTTGGCTCGTAGATAAGAATATGGTGGCTGTGGTTAGTTGCTACGATGACAATGCATGTCAGCAGGGCCCTAAAGAGTGTCAGACCAGCTAGTTGCAAAACCGCTGACCTCAGCGAGTCAGCAACTTGCCTAAAGTCAGTTTGTACAGAAGACAGCCTGGAACAATAGCCACAATTCTTTGCAATGGTGACAATACATACAAAAATGGCTGCCGCTCGCACCGTCCTGCAGTGTAGATTTGAACAGGAAAGTCCATTCTTCTCCACTCAAGTTCAGTGAACAAGACTTTCTAGCTTCAACTACTATGAGAAATACTGCACTGAAAAGAGCGAAAACATGTAAAGTGCAAAAGTCAAACTAATTTTGTTGCCTGAAAAGGAGACAACAGTGATTAATAGTGACGGCTCACAATACTTAGCAAAAATAATCATTGGTCCGTTCTCTAAACAGAGCCAAACCGATATGTTGGTAACACAAGGTTGCCACTGTTTTCATCTGTGGAGGCAAAAAGACCAAATGATTTATGCTGTGGGAGAAACGAAGAGGTAGGAACAATGAGCAAGCTCTGTTTAGACCTGTGGTAGAAAAGGGGCTAATTGTTATTTTCTTCATTACTGTGCAGCCCTGGCAGGTTCTATGTAGGTCAAATTAAATGACGCAATGGAAACGCCTGAGCCCAGCATCTCATTATCAGACCTGTACGGGCGGCGTCACGACTTAAAGCAGGGACACCGAACGAAACAGCACTGCCCCTGTGCGCGTGTGTGTGTGTGTGTGCGTGTGTGTGTCAGGATACTGGTGATGGGGTAGGAGTTGACCAGGATGAGGGAGTAGAGCAGGTAGTGGCAGCTGTCCTCCTGCAGCGCCTGAGCCAGGAACGCTCGGCTCAGCTGGAAGCGGGGAAGCCTCTGGTGCAGCCGCAGGGCGCTGGTGAGGGCGTTGGCCAGCAAGGCCCGCTGGTAGAAGTTTGCAGCCGCATGGGGCCTGAAATACGTGAGCGGGGAGAAATTAAACTATTTCAAACACACAAACCTATCTGTAACATCTGCATGACATGGGAGCAGGGCTGAAATGATTATTCTCATTGTCAATTCATATATTAATTATTTTTTAATTCATTGATTAATCCCTTGATCAGTGTATCAAGTGTGAAAAATAGTGATGAGAGCCCAAATTGATGTCTTCATGTCTTCCACAGTCTGACAGCCGGCAGCAAAAAAAAAAAAAAACCCACAACGTTGATCAACTTATGTTTTCAGCACCACATGGGACCAAAGATTTTTTGGATTCAAGTACAAATATCTGCCCTGGCTGGAGGAAGAGTAAATAAAATGGAAGAAGGAATGGGATGATAGATATGCAGGTGTTTGTGTGTTGCTGTGTCTTCTCTCTAATCCACCTTAACAACTCAGTATCTTTTTACATTAGTAAGCACGGTGGTAACACAGAGCCACTGAGTGCACTCACCCCAGCAGTGGAAGAATAAACATGACAGAGCAGTAAACGGTGAAGAGCCGCGACAGCCACATCGCCGTCTCCAGCTTGTTACTCAACAAAAATTGCTGTGGAAGAAGAAGTGGAAAAGAAAAGTACAATTAGAAATTTCAGAAAAAACAAAAGAGAAATGAAAGCAAAATGCTTGATGATGAACTTGCTGCATCACTTTTGATCATGTAACACTCATTGATATGCATTTTTAGTGATCAGGTCACTCCCGCTGTACAACAGTCTGATTTCTGAAACGTCAAGTAAATGAGAAGCCTGGTTTCCATCATCAGGTTGAGGGATTAAGAGAAACCTGGTTCACACCAGGCCATCACTGGGCCATGGAGACTCTTACACCTTGGCTATGTTGAAAACATGATGTACGCTAAGCGGATGCTGCAACACTACGCCTCCACTATAATTACTGAAACCAGCTCCACCAGGCATGAAATCAGCTTTACAAACATGAAAACAGACCATTCTTCAATTTATATTTTTAATGTGTGGTGTGTATGTGGTCCTTTTACATTCAATGGGTCATAAACTGTCTTTTTTTTTTTTTTTTTTTTAAACTTACCCCTATCATATAATCTCTGTCAAAAAGCTGAGCTTTCACAGCGCGGTGCTGTGTCCAAAAAAATACTGAGGACACAATCCCACACGATCACAAAGCCAGCGCTCAGCAACTTCTGCCTGTGACTGAACACACCGCCCTACTCTGTTGGTGTGCTGCAGGTGTAGTTAGGAATAAGATCTGTTCCACAGCAGATCCGCTACAGGACCGGCCAGCAAACATTAATGTAGCAAAGGCATTCGATTTCTGAAGGTTTTTTATGTGCTCATGTGCCAAGAACATGGAGCAGACAAGGAGGCTGGCACTCACTGCACTTCTCCACAGCCTCTCAACCATGATGCCATGTTGCCAAATAAAAAAAGATGGAGGAACATCCATCCAAGGCCCTACCTAGTGTTTGGGCATTTTGGTACAACAGACAGGCGATCTACTGCTCACACAGCCAACGCTTTGTTAAGGTTGTGAGCTATGACAACTGTCCTAAAAACTGAAATCAAATATAAATGTAAAACCTGGGTTACTTTTATGAAACGGGCCTTGATTTACAGGTGGAGATATTCCTTTTCAGTCCCAGTTCTTTGGCATTAAAACGACTACTCCCACAGTCACGTAAACGGTAAGAGTGGGAAGTCTGGGACAGAAATGTATTAAATCAAGTGGCACATCAAAGAAACTCACCACTGGCCCTGAGGGGGCAGGAGGGCTTCTCTGGTCGGTGTCAGACATCTTTGGGAATATGGGTCGCCCTGGAGGAACAGAAAAGTCACATCAATGAGGCAAATTGCACACAGAAATGAGAAACTTCTCCTTCACTTCTGTGCCCTTACACACTTCTTCTGTTCTCTCAGTCCTGGATTAAGTCATCATGTAAGAATCCCAAGTAGCAACAAAGATACTATTACTCAAACACCAGAGTCACCTGACTACCTGCTGTAATTTCACATACGGACAAACTATCAATACTGTATATTAAATTATATACACCAAAAATGACCACAGGACTTTATGGCTGTTATATCTCTGCGTCCTGTTACCTTCAAATTTTCTACTACATTTAGATAGTCACAAATCAGTTTGATCCCAATTTGAGTAAATTTGACACCAGTAATTTAAACCTGCACAAAATGGTTACAATAAAAAAAATGTTCTCCAAGTTTATGTGTCAGGTACTTAATGTGTCTTGCTGACGACCTAAACAGCCCTTTAAATAAAACATAACCCCACAGGTGTGGTTATGTTAGGTGAGGGCCCTAGAGCACAGGAGGTGTTTTCCAAGATGAAGAAATGTGTGTTGTGTGTTATATGTTGATATTCCTTATGTTTTTCGCAGCTAAAAAAAAAACCCGGGATCAAAAATGAGTCCAGGACACCGAAAACATCACCATGTTAATTTTGTTTTTTACCCAAATGTCCCACTCGAATAAGACAAAGTCATTAAATATGAAGGAAAACACGATGTTAATCATGAATTTAGAGAGGTCAAACAATGAATGGAGTCAAACTGGCTCAAAAGACGACGGGAGGATTAAAAATCAAAAGGAAGTGAGCCGTTTGATGGATGACTGATAGAGCTAGCCGGGCTACCACACGGTACGTTAATCCATGTGTTGGTTTATCCACTGCAGCCTGATGGCACGCTGGCATCGAGAGGCTAGCTGCTGTTTAACGCAAACTTTAACACGGTGTTAGCCACGGGCTGAAGAAAATAACCGTGAGAGAGACACGGTTAGAGACGTTCACGGGGCTAACGCGGTGTTAGCAGGCTAGCGGCGCCGTCACCGCTCTAGAAGATTCTCACGTTGATCGCTGGTTAGCACCGCGGCTAGCTCCGAGGCTAACGCTAGCCACCTAGCATAGCAACTGTGACCAAGCTGAGGAGCTAGCGCCGTGGCGGTGCCGCCGGCTGTGGGGACATGATCTGACTCTTACGCCGCGGCGAGAGGAGCTCCCGGTGGGCAGAAGGCAGAGGCCGAGCTGTTCGTCTGGTTTTATTTAAAGGAGATAGAAGCGGGGCGGCGTGTAGCCCGGTGTTACCTCCTGAGTCCTGCTGCTCCGTAGCGCCTCGGATCAACTGTCTCCGCTGCCACTGGAGGTGAACGGTCAGCTGACCCGCTTCTTCTTCTACGAGTTTATTTTTTGCGGATTATAAATCGACGTTTAAATATGTACCGCCACCTACTGTATCGGAGTGAATAAAGTGACTGGATTATTTATGTACGGCGTATCATTGTAGACAGTGGTGTGCCGTAGGGAGGAAAGGAGAGTGCGGAGCCGGAAAGGAGGTGTGTGTGTAATATTTTGAGGAAAAAACTCAGAATTTTTTAAATTAATTTAATCAATTTGATTAAAATAACAGTTTTACGAGAAAAAAAATCGGATTATCTGAGATTAATCAATTAATTATCTGAGAATAAAGTCGTAAATTCACCAGGAAAAACTCAGAAATTTATGAGAAAAAAAAACAAAACAAAAAAAAAACAGTTGAGGTCATCAGCTTCAGGCGTGATAGACAGCAAGCGGCAGCAAAGTGAAGCCATGTGGTTCCATGGCCAATAAAACAGGCCTAAAATAAAATAAAATAAAATAAAATAAAATAAAATAAGAAAAACATTTTTTTTTCGAGTTTTTCCCCACTAAATTTGTGACTTTATAATATCAGAATAAGGATTTTCTTATAATTTTTTTTTTATTTATAATTTATTTTTATTTTATTTATTTATTTATTTATTTTTTTTTTCGAGAAAACCCTCAGAAAAATGCCCTTTTGTCAAGGAACCCCACGGCTTCACTGTGCAAGGTTGGAGCAGCCACACACTGCAGACACACGCTTGCAATTGTATACTTTGCAGTTGGTATCAATATGATGTTTTCTTCTGAACAGGCCCAATGTCTTTATAAAGCCTGGATGCTTATTATAATTTCGTGATTCTGGGCTAAAGTCACCAGGATTTCCTTGTTACTTCATCCGATGACTGTTATGTATTTGTATAGTGTTTTGTGTAGTATTTATTACTGCTAATATCGACTGAGACAATAACATATCGACTCAAAGGTCCAGGTTTCATGGACATTTCTCTTGTCATATTCCATTCTCCTTAAGTCACTGTCACGGCAGTAGATTACCACAAGAGGGCGCTCTCGACCATTTTATAATGTCACTGACTTGCGGCACTACATGCTGGATAATTATTTTAGCTTTTAGCGCACCTTATTTGGTCCCAACATGTTTTAAAATCTTACATCTCCCTGCTACTGTAAAGCCTTCCGCATGAATCCGAAGATTATTGGCAAGCGTGTCGCGGGATGATGTGTTTGCCGCAGATGCCATTTGAAAATATAGGCAGTGTAAGCACTGTAGAATCTAATTATTTCTTTGCAAAACCTAATTAGGCATTAAAAAAGGTTAACGCCAGCGCCTGAAACGTTTTTGTTTAATAATCCCATTACTGACGGCTCATCATGTATAAAATGGTGCAGGAGGACACTAAGTTTCCACTTGTTAAAGCGAATCCCTGAGAAATAGTCGCAGATTTTTGACACCATCTGCGATTGGAAATTAGGCTTATAATTAAACTCCGGAGACCGAGCAGCGCGGCGCGGCAGAGTAAGTAGGCTACAGCGTCCTGGCTTGCATGCATTTTTATAACTTTAAATAATTCTTCTGCCTGCCTGTTCAAAACATTCTCCCTGTTTTATTTTCATTTTTTCCCCACATTGTCGATATTTTCATGTGCTCGGACTGACAGGCTCGGTGGTCTTATGAGAATAGACCTTGGTGATTTTTAGGTGTCAGCTCCTCCAGGACCCGAACCCGGCAGTGTGGAGCTCAAGGTGAGAATTTAGATGAGAAGTTTTTTTTTTTTTCTTTTTTTTTTCTTGGCCATGTTTTACCAGGCGGCAGGGCGAGCCTTTCCCAAAGTGAACGGTGGTGATTTTATGATCAGTTTTATAAGATTACTGTACAAATATCACAGCAAAACTATAAACGAAACAGAATGCAGATTCAAAATAGAAACCACCGCAGAGCGACTTGACTACAAAACCTGTCTGATGTGAGCAGCAGAGCCACGGTGCAAATCCCAAGGGGAATATTAACAGGCAACCAACATTATGAAGATGTTTTGTTAGATAAATAAAATCACTTTTTTTTTTTTCAAAATTAAAACTCAACTACTGAGAATAAAAGGCAACAAATTATATTTTTACACAGGGCTGTTTTGTAACTGAGCAACGAAATATGGTGATTTCCATCTCTGTGCAGCGGCGTCGGTCAAGTTCGACAGGAGAAGTTTTTCTTTTCCTTCCACTGCTATTACAGCTGGACTGAGGGGGACTGGGCAAACAAACAAACAAACAAACAAAAATGCTCTATTTTTTACATCTATTTTTATTTATTTATATATATATTTTCAAAAATAATAGCAGATTAGTCTATTTTATAATTTAGCGACACAAAATGACATTAAATCAAATTTTAATATTCTAATTAAAGCAATGAAATAACCTATGATGAATGTGGTTTACTGCGATTTAAGATGAAAAATGCGCTACAAATGGGTCGGCTACACCTTTCATTATAATAGTAATAATAATTATTATTACGATTCCTGGGTTACAGTCGGCCACTACTAATAATAGGCTACTAATACGATAATATGGCAGCAGTAATAATGACAGTAATGGTAGTAGTAGCATCAGTAATAATAATAAGTATTATTATTATTGTTGTTGTTGTTGTTATTATTATTATTATTATTATTATTCATAATACGCGTGTTCATAATATTGTTATTAATAATAACAACAATACTACTACTACTACTACGGCTACTAATACTAATGATAATAATATGGATTAATAATAACGGGATTCTTCAACCGATATTTTGCTTGCCGTTATTTTCCATTTGGCTGTTTTCCCACCTTTAACCTTTTTCTCTTTCAAAACTTCTGCAGCATCAACAGTTAAAAAAAAAAAAAAAAAGAGTCATGAAAGCGGCTGACAGAACAAAGTGAAATCCCGCTAAAAGAAATAAACCATCGTCTGCTCAAAATGAATGCGCTTGTAATGGAGGGAGAGAGAGAGAGAGAGAGAGAGAGAGAGAGAGAGAGAGAGAGAGAGAGAGAGGCTCTGTTCTGCCAAAACAAACAGGGTGTGGAATGGGAGGAAAATCGGGACAAGCGAGGAAGACGACTGGAAAAAAGAGCGGGTTTGATAGGGAGGAAAAGAAGGACACGGTTAATTTCCCTCAAACTGGTTAAAGAAACAATAAAGCGAGTTATCAACAGGCCTGTCTGCCTTTTATCTCTTTGTTGGCCGGTGTGAGAGGGGCTTTTCTACTCACACAGGACACAAGCCCCTTCAGGCCTGCAGGAGACACCAAAATGCTGCACCAGCTTATAATCTCTATTGTTTTAAGGATTAAAGTGGAAGAACATTATCTGACAGCATCAAGGAAAAACTGCAGGCCTGCTCATCTCTGACAAAATATTTAAATAGGAAAACTTAATACATACTACTAATACATACTAATACTAATAATACATACTAAATACAGAAGCACCTTTTGCTTTAGTCTTTTGGCCATCTGGATTTTGGAAAGTGTTTTCTTAGTCCAGTCCTATTTCTCTGTGGGTCAGTTCAGGTTTTCTGCTGGTTGGAGTTTCTGTTTCTGACTCTGATCTCCATCATTTTTCTTAGCAATCTTTCACTTTAACTTTTTTTTTTTTTTTAATATTTTGTAAATGGCAGCAGATTCCCCCCCCCCCCCCCCCCCCCCTCAGAAATATCTTGATCTCAAACCATTCTTTTCCCCAGTGAGGATAGAAAATCCTGTTATATGATGGTGCCACCACATGCCAAGAGTACAAAACCCCCAAAATTCTTGCATAGTTTCATCAGATCTTGTGGTCTTGGAGGATGACTTTGTCTTCTTGCATTATGAAGATGGGACTGGATGGTCAGGAGTCCCTCATGTCCTGCCACCCTGAGGGACAAACTTCCCAAAAGTAGAATATTCTCTGCAGGCCTAATGCTGCCAGCAGATGTTTCACATGCTCACAGCTTCTTCAGTGTCTTTGAAAGTAACTAAGTGCAAGCTGTGAGAGAAAGTCCCTCATGGTTTCAGGAGACGGTGTCCTCTTGCACGATGCAGACTGATGCAGGTTGTTTGATCCATGGTTGCTCTGTGCATGAAGTGCCTGTTCCTCTTGGCCTCGGCCTCTGCATGCACATCATCCATCCTGCAGGGAAGAGCCTAAACTATTATAGAGTCTGATGGTGCCAGGATTCTTCTTCCTCCTCCGCATTATGGTCTTTAGTCTGCTCCAGAGTAACTTCAAGGTCTGTGAAAATCTTTTTGCATAAACCTCTCAACATCCCTGTTGTGTGAACTTCTAGCTGCAGACTCCTGTCTTTGCATGCTCGCCTTCTGCAACAGAGAAACCTTCAGTGAAATCGTGGTTTTGATTGAGTAGAACCGATTATTCAGTTTCAGGTGAAGGGGAATTTGTTTCATGCATGCTCTGCAGTGGAATTAGTAAAATCATAACATGGTCACTATCAGGGGTGGGAATCACAAGAAGCCCCATGATACGATATTATCACAATATGTGATTCACGATATAATGGTATTGCGATTTTAAATATTTTGCAATATGCTTATTATTGCAATAACATGTATTGCGGTTTATTGCCTTTTTTCAACTGCAATTTACGTCCCCCAAAGGAAAACTATCATAAAAACCTGTTGCAAATGTTGCATCAATCCTTGCCAATACAATATTGATACTTGGAGTCCATGTATTGATATAGTATTGCCCCACAAAATATCACAATGCTATGCTGTATCGATCTTTTATCCACCCGTGGTTGCTATCTAGTGTACACCTTATGGAACAAAGGAATTTTCTTTTCACATTTTGAATGTCTTGTCACAGATGAGCAGGTTTTTGTTTCTCCCCTGATCATGTGGAAAAGGTCTGTTTTTTTTTTTTTTTTTTAAACAGTTTTCATTTCAGTTTCTATGGATATTCAGCAGAACTTTTATTTGGATTAAAACATGGCTCATCATGATCAGCCTAACTGCTGGCTCATGAGCTGCAAAGGCTGCAAGGCATCTGATGCCCGCCACAAGCCTGCAGCCAAAAAAAAAAAAAAAAAAAAGACTGACAAAGAAAGTAAATGGGATGCACAAGAAAGTCGGCTTTTTCCCCTTTTTAACGGTGAGCCCATGTTTGTTTCTGCCTTGAATGGAGGCTTATAATGGAACTGATGGCGTCAGGATTGTCACCACAAATGGTCTGGGCGTTTTGCAAGGCTGTTTGACAGAAGCCATTATGTCATTGGTCACGTCCCTCCACTCCTTGCTCCCTTTGGCTTGAATGGGGGGTGAATTAATCAAATGGTTTGAGAAAGATCAGCCAACTTAATGCACTTTGTGTCAAGACCTAGTGATCTGAGATGCTGGCCTCTCTGTACCTGCACTGTGTGCTTCTGATCATAATCATGCACAATAACCTAACTAAAATATTAATACTATGCCCATAATGTTCTTATAGAGATTTGCTGAGGGACTGACCTCACAGTGTTGTTTTACCTCCTGCAACATCACAGTGAACTTCCATAGGGACATAGTTTTATTGGTGAAAAATGTATTTATTATTATTACATTGCTATTGTAGTTCTCCATAAGGGTGTGTGTGATGCTGTGATAGGATTAAAAGGGGAATTAAATTAAGAGTCTGCCAAAGTCTATCAGGGACATCTTGAAATGACATTTTTATCTAGACTCATTCCTAAATTACACATTTGCCATTTGAATTATACTGGAAATATTGATATTTTGAGCATGTAATTGTAACCTGAATTATTTATACAGAGGAGTGGATGTATTTTGGTCAGAGGATCTCGGTTGATTTCAAACCAAAAACCCATTTGATGGCATTATGTTCCCAGATATATAGAGCATTTTGTGGTTGCTGATATAGTATTAAATTGTTTAGCTGCACTTTACTGGGAAAACAGTGAAGACTGTGATTAGAAGAGGCATAGTAATTTCTATAAATTCTCTAATTTGGATAATCTGAATAAAACTATTCCCTATTTTATGCACGACTCACCTTCAAGGTCAACCGGATGTCAAAACCATGAATATTGTCCGTATAACGGCATGAATTAAATATTGATATGATTTTTTAAGAAGTCAAATCGCATGCAGCCACCATCATATCTGCTTTTTGTAGAGGGGGAATTGGTCCAACTGGTCCAAAGTCGAGCCCATGCAGCGCTGTAATGTTATTGCTTCATCAAACACAATCAAAATGTGAATTAATCAAAGCATTGTGTGCGTTAAAAGCGCGTATGCATGAGCATCGCTTGGCTGTAATGGATGGCTTTAAAATTTGACGTTATTATTTCCCGTCATTTCAGGAAACAAATTGAACATTTATTGCATATATATTAAAAATTATACAGTCGTCGGGAGAGGCTGATGTCTCTTTTATTGAGGCGCACTGAGAGGTGAGGTCTCACCGGATCAATTTCCCTGTCTTGTTACTCCCGCAAGAGGATGTTTGGAAAATGCCTGGAACCGCTAAATTGATTCAGAAACGAATTCATAACTTGGGGGGTTTAAGCAATTTTGTGGCACCCAGCTTCATCCCTTTCTCTTGTTTCACGTTTTGATTGCATGAAGCATCTAAACAAAGTTTTGTTCTAGTTTGCCTCGTATGGAAACCGGTTTGTTCTCTGTTCTGTGGGCTGTAGTCCACGTTATTTTTCATTCTTTGGGAAAAAATGCACTTAATACTCTGGGTTTTGGGTGGCTTCACAAACATAGCCATTAAGCAGTCACAATGCTTTTATTGTGCACTTGATCTCAAAATAGAGCCTGCATGGTCTGACTGCAGGATCCAGACGAACCTATGGAAGAGGCCTTGTCTTTGTCTGCCTGTAAGGAGATGAATGGCCCGTGTCACCCAGATGATTAGTTTGCACTATTAAATTGTCAAAAAGGAAGGATTTTTCCCCTAATAGTGCCTTTTCGCGAAGAATTATGGAATTCAGAGTTGTTTGCGACTGCCGGGGAACTTGCAGGGCTTCGCAGGGGCGAGGGCGAAGGTCAGGCAGAGTTCTCAGCGCTGCATCCAGTGTGGCGCAGCGGGCAGAGGGGACGCAGACACAAATGTGGGCTTATTTCCAACAGGATGGGAATATTAACCTCTAGCTTGTACCTGATGAGGGATATCGATGATATAGCGATAAAAAAAAAGGGTTGTAAACCATGACCTCCAGTTGACGAGCATCATGTGGCAAACAACTTGCATCAATTTGGTACTATTTGCTATGGTGCACAAAATAAAATATGTTATTGAGATTTGTGTTATGTTATGTACCTGATGAAGGTGGATAAATTCAGCTGAGGTGGTTACCTCTCGTTGCATCCGTGGGGGACAGGCTATCCAGTGATGCGCATGGGTACAATTCGTGCGTAAAAACGCAAAGGCGAACCGAGTGTCGCCTTCCCATCGCAAATCAAAGCCAAACAATGTATTGAGCAGGAAGCTTTTTTGGTGAATTATTGCATTTCACTCTAAGATGCGGGTCCTTAAAGGGGCATTAAAATGAATTTGATTTCATAAAATAGTGCGCAAAAGCAAAAAATGTGTCCGTCGGCGCCAGATCCCTGCCTAAAGACGAGCTGTCTCCCTCCAGGACATGACTGCCCTGCTCCACACAGGAATCCCCCCTCTATTCTACTCTAACTTCTATTCTAGTGCCAAGGTTTTGTGTTAAATGTTAACAACTTGGCCCGATCCATTTTGTGGCCAACAACAAATCTGTGTTGACTCTAACACTCGCCTCTATTGTGCCCATTATGCGCCTGCCCTCACTTGGAGATTTATGTATTTTTGATATTAAATTCCTTCTGTCATCAAGACTGCTCTCTTGTTGACTTTTCTTGACCTGTCGACCCTGTTCCCCAAACTTTCCCATATTTAACGCGGGACCCCCCTCCCTGCGGACTCCTTCGGCTCTGCCACAGCTGAATGCTTTGTGTCTCCTTTGCTTGGCATGTGCTGTTTGCACTGTTCTTGAACTTCAGTGCGCTGCTCTGTCCCCATCCTGTACTTTTAACCCAGTGGGCCATCTTCTGCAAAAAAAATAATCCCCCTTATTGTTCCCCAAAGCCCAGGGGCGTCATTCACTGAACCCTAAATGGCAAGGTCCTTGCATCTACTGTTATTTACTTCTAACATTTCTAACTAGATTTCTGGGGAGCATGACGGATGACTGACAGGACATTATTATGTGGTCAATACGATAAACCATTAGGATAGCAAACATTATTCTTGAATACATGCCTGATGTGTTTATTTGTGGCTGCAGAGATGGGTTACATGGTACACTGAAAAGGCAAAGCATCAAGTTTGGACCCACTCAGCCTATAGCAACATGGCCAAGCTGGAGCTGCAGTTGCGGGTCAGTTGCACCATGTAAAGCCAGACTGAGGGAATGTCCATCTCTCCCATGTAGCCTACAAGCCTCCCTCTGGCTGCCCAGCTTGCTAATTAGTTAAACAAACGCTCATACTAATGGTCCCACTGGCCTGGTGAGCTTTGGGGGTTTTGTTCCACGACTTTGCCCGTCCTGCAGGAAACTTGGCCCCGCTGACCCGAGCTATCAGGGCGCTGTGGAGACGGCTGGACCGCCCTGTCCGGAGTCCGGCCCCCCCAGGGGCCAAAGGGCAGCGTCCAGGCCCGGGAATGCCACCACCAGCTGCTAGCGGTGACACCAGTTACAAAGGCGCTTGGTGAGCAATCCCTCTATAGCTTGTCAGCATTGTGACAGTGCTGGCCTGACATTTATTTACTCTCTCATACTGGTTTGATATGAGCAGTGAGCCTCTGGTTTCCGTTTAATTCATTCGTATAAACAACGGCTCATATAATCTAACTGTTCCAAAATTACCCCAAATGTGAATCTCTGTAAATCTCTGTTTGAACTGTTTAAAAATCTTTGGTTTTTCATTAAAATAAATACATGGAACAAACAATGTGACTTCTCAACCCGCAAAGTTACCGTTAAGCAGCACAAGCCCGTCGGTGTGAGAAGTGATTCGGTTATAGCGCATTAATGTTTAATTTTAATAAACAGATAGGCTTATAATTAATTCCTCCACCAAGCACTAGACCAACAGCTCTTGAAAAATTGCCAACAGCTTGGTTGCTTGCTACACCAAAACTGTGGCTTGGCCTGTTTGTATCTGAACAGCGTTTCAGTCAGGCGCTCAGGTGTGCATGCAGGTTTGTCCAAACAGAATTCATTAAGTAAGGAGCAACATACAGGTAGCCGGTCCCTATCAAAAATCGACTAAACCCCAAGTTGATTTTTCTATAAGCTGGCCTATAAGACGCTAAAGGTGTTGTTATATGCAGATTAAGCAATGCAGTATTGAATCTTTCATCTTCAAAATAATACATTGACAGGGGGGATATTGATTTGTAAAGATGTTATTTGGCATATTACCGGCCTAGCATGAGGACCTCGGGAAACTAGAGGCACATAATAGCCAAAATCGGTCGCCTGTAGAAACAGCCAATTAGCCGCATGCCCGGTCTGCAATTTAGCGGTCAATTAACCGGCCGCAGAATGACCGACTGACCAATCAGAGTCGAGGAGGCTATTGCGTTCCTATAATTTTGGAGCTCAGGCGTTCAAACATTTCCTCTCCTCTGGTTAACACTGGCCCCGCGTCACTGTGAGTCATCTGTGGCTCACGGTGTTATTTGGACAATGTTTGGCCATTTAGCCGCGGCCTGTGTCTGTGTGTTCCAAGGAGGTCTCGACAGAAATTGATACTAATTGCGGGGACTGTACACTGCTGGCTGGTGGAGCGCCTGCAGGCAACTGGAGGACCTGCTTGTCACCGCCTAATTGACAAGGGCTTGTCTGTCCTGGGAGCAGCTGGTCCTAAGCACTGGCACACAATCGCAATCTTGACACGGCCTCCACTCGCCTGGAGGAGTTTTGAGGGAAAACGCCGTTAAAGGGAGATTTATTGAAACTCCCTTTGGGTGACGCTGTATTAAGTAATATAGGCCCTATTTCCGCGGGTGCAAAGGGGAGCCACACTCCTGGTATTAATAACAGAAGGCTCCAATTAGCCCAGACAGGTGACATTTCTCGTGCCATCATGAATCATCCCAAACAAGACAAGCAGGGAAATAAAACCGAGGTGTAATCCTGCACTGATATAGCTATTTAAGCAATAGTTATTTTACTTTCTTCAGGTTATAAAATCGCAGCTATGAGGTGTATGCTTAGCAAATCGGATTAATTTAGGGGTGTATGTGTGTGTGTGTGTGTGTGTGTGTGTGTGTGTGTGTGTGTGTGTGTGTGTGTGTTGAAGCAGCCATTCAGCTGGCCGGGGCTGACACAGGATAGGCGAGAACACACACAAATAACATCAACCCTCACAGTAAAAATAATCAATTCATTATTGTGGCCTGTTTTCTATGAGCCCATGCCCATATAGCTGAATGCATCCAGAGGGAAAAAACCAAGCAAGTATTGTTTTCGTCTGCAAGTGGAAAAGGTTTTCCTCAACTTTCCCACTGCCTGTAAAGAAATGCTGCCTTTTTCTAGCCCTTTTGAACTGAAATCGTGATTTTTCCCTGGTGTTCTCCGGACGCGCTCCTTTCTTTCTAAGGAACAATGACAACACTGGAGCACCCCGCCGGTGCGCCACAGTTGGGGATCCCCCGGATTGTTTTAGACATCTTTGGATTTCATCAATCAAAATGACTGCAGTTTTCCATAAAAATGCTGAATTTGGTTCTGGAACCGAGCAGGCTAGGTAGAAAATACGAAGCTGTCCCTCTCGATGATAAATGGCCATCCTTTGATTGAACAAATAGAGAAATACGTGCCACGGTATACTGAGAAGCAGGCGAAGATTGTTAAGAGGACTCGTGGTCCTTCATCAAATGATGCCAGAAATGAATTGCCTGGAAACATTATAGGAGCAATCGCATTTTCTCCAAACCAATTCCCTCTTTTTAAAAAATGAAAGAAAAAGTTTTGCGGTCATTTATGTGAACAAACATCATAATATAACCCTAAAGTCTTTGACTGGGCATGCTTTGACTGATAAAGAGTCTGTAATTCTGCACAATTGATGACCTGACTTTTTATTCTTATAGCCACTATTAACTGAAATATATTAGACATTATCAGAATTCAATAGACAAAGATTATTCTGATGGAAAACAAAGAACAAACGTCAGAACAGCGCAGGCAGGCAGGCATGTGGGTCAGCTGCTGGTGTCAGATATCATTCCAGTAATATTGGTCCTTCTCACTGGGTTACAGAGTGTAGCAAACCAGATTATGGACCCATAAATATATAGGAGACTGTGGCCTGCACGGGACTGCAGAAAGGTTATCCAGTATCCCCGCACGTCCCTCACCCATAAATGCCTGTTTACACTGAAATAGCATCGTGCATCTACAAATACAGGACCGTATAAACCTAATTAGCTGATTGTGGGGCTTTGCGGCTCTTGTTGCATGCAGCTGATCTAGGCTACAATAAAAAAAAAAGAAAAGAAAAGAAACTCGTGTGATTGCAAAGCAAAACATTCAATTCTCTAAAAGCAATTAGGCTTAGCTGACGCCTCTCAAGGTGTCCTTTCTAAATAGCTTTATTTCTGCGGCTAATTATCCAATATTGACATTTTGTCCCGCCTGAGGTCAGCGGGTCAACAGTTGGAGATTAATGGCGCCGGATAGAAGCAACACAAACCAAAAACTCAGTGCTTGAAATATAATCTACAATAATATTACTGTAGAGGCTCTGTGTTTTTGTGGAATCAATGGTGAGTTTAGTGCACTTGTGTACGGTATAGGCCTATATTTATACACATATCACTATAATATCCCAGTAGCGCCTATAATGTGTCCGTGCTCAATTAGTGACCTTATTGTACTTTGACTTTTTTCCCTATGGTTCCACAACTACGATATTTATATGCAGGTGTGCAGGTGGGATCAATACTCAGAAGTGAATTTATAGTGACATACTTGAGTTTTTTCCCCCTATAATACTCCTAGAGAACACACTTCAGAATTTTCTTGTTAGTTTTTGAAAACAATATTCTAACATTTAGGGTTACCATAGCGTTTTTTGTAAGGCAAATACCCCCCTCACACACACACACACACACACACACACACACACACACACAACCGCCCCTGCTCACACAAAGTGTACGGTATAGGCTTGAGTAGGCCTTGTCGGGCTTGAAGAATTGTTTAATTTCAGGGCCCCGGCGTTTCCTGAGGTGAGGTCTGCATTGGCTGCTAATAGAGATCTAATTGATGGGCCGAGTCCCGTTTCCGTGCTCTCTCCCTTTATTGCGCCCCGGCGTCTGCTGTAAAATAGGACTATAATCAGATTCCGCCTATTCCTCCTGGAGCAGGATGAGAGCTCAGGGCTGCGGAGAGAGATGGGGCAAAGAAAAAAAAAAATCGTTATTAAAAAAGTTAAGCCCAGAGTAGGAATTCGACATACTGTTGAGGCTTGATGAAAAAGAGGAAAGTGAGCTTTTGCCAAACATTTTTCTCTCCCTAAAATTACCCCTGTCCTTGTTTTGGTTGTGTTGTCGTCTCTCTCTCCTCACTGTGGGCTCATAACACTCCTCTCCCAGTCTGACTGCAGCTTCTAGTGTATCATGTCATTCATTAGTGAGTGATTTTATTACGACTGCATGTTTTATGGTGTCACTTTAATATTTCTATATGAGCATAAGACATTAATTAATGCAGTTTATAGGGTAGTAATATCACATCTATGGTTTGTTTACAAAAATATGTCTATAATATTCTATAAGAACTTTTACTGTGTGCACTCATTGGGTTTAAAGTGACTTTATTAAAATTTGTAATATGTTTTATCACTACAATATTTCTCTTTGGCCTGTTACATTCAACTTATCTAGTAAAATTTACCATTGCTCGCTGTTGCTGACAAAATTTCTGCTACAACTCTGATTATTGTTATTATATTATGTTTATTGTGTTTAACTTGGTCATGTGTGCTTCTCATGACAGACTCTCTGTACATGATCAAATGAAACACGGTATAGACCGGTCCTTGTTAATCTCAGTAGGTAGAGGAGATGTCAGTCAAATCAGAGTGAGACTGGCAGCCACGGAAAACAGAGTGATTCTCTCTTTTCTCCCCTTCTCTCCTTGTCCCCCTTCTCTCTCTCTCCATCTCCTATAGAGCTTCCTGGAAGGCTGTGATTGGCCGCCTGTCTGGGCCGTGATAGCAGCCCTGGAGCCGGGGATGATTGATGACGGCGAGGGCAAGGCCGAGCACTGGCAGCATAAAGCCCCATAGACGCCTCAATAAAGAGCCTGGCTAGTGGAGAGCCCGGGCCCCGCTCAATAGGGCCCCTCCACCTCCGAGGACCCACGGCTAGAGAGAGAGAGGGAGAGAGAGAGAGAGAGAGAGAAAGAGAGAGAGAGAGAGGGAGAGGTGCTCTGTTGTTGGATAATCCGTTTAGCTTTCGAGCCAGCAGCTGTCTGAGGCTGGATAAGTGCAGCGACGGATGTGTGTGGGGTGAAAATAGCAGGGGTTGGCTGGTGGAGTGCTTGGGGGGTGAAAAGATGTAGGGATATGGAGAGAGAGAGAGGGAGAGAGAGAGGGAGAGAGAAAGAGATGGATCATCCAGTCTCTGGATGTAATGGGGAAAATGGAAGCGGATGAAGCAAACTGGAAATCAGATCTGCAGGCTAAAACTGGAAATTATCGCAAGCCAAAAAAGTTGGCAACCAAAAAGTTGTTATTCAAAGAGGAGTGGCTCCTGTTGCCTCTGGCCCACTGAAGGGCAGACGCTGCAAAGCAGTTTGCACGTATAGATGTCTCTCTGGTGCAAACTGGAGGAGGCTGAGGTGAAGGGGGGTTGCACTAGTCAGTCCACAGATGCATAACTCTGGTGACCTTTGCCTCAGCAGATCAATGAGACCCTGCTAGGTTGGAGTCCATCGGTCCGACGTCCACCACATGCAGCCCTGTCCTAACCCCCGGAGCACAGCGGCTCTCAAAAGCACAATTAGGCAGCAATCTGCTCCTACCAAGGCAGCTTTCAGCGACTGCAGCGCTGCGACATGATGTCCTGCAGACCCGCCTGGCTGGAGTTGGCAGGACGAGGCTCTGGGAGAGCAGAGGGGCCGGTGACTGATGCTCCGAGGGGTCCGCTGGCCTCAGTGGGTCTCATAAAGGTCAGGGACAAGAAAACTGAGTGTGCTTTATAACCTTAATTTACTCAGGAAAGATGCTGCATAGCAGATAGCATCGCTGCCCAGTGAAAACCTCGCTTCGCCAAGAAAAAAAGACTTACTCAGCTCTGACTACTGTTCTTTCCAAAGTTTATCTAATGAGTTCCAAAGGGACTTCAAAAGGTAATGGGTGGTAGAGTTTTGTCAACTCACAAATTAAGTTAAAACATGAAAACAACATGGAGTTCTTGCAGGACAAAAGCAACGTGCTAAAATTTACATTCAGCATTTTTGGGTATTTAGTCAAGTGCAGGACAGGGTCAGCAACTTAGGCTGGAACGCAGCAGTGAGGCCAACCCTGCAAACTCGAATATCCGTCTCCACCTCACTGACTGACTGACTGACTGATGAAGTTACACTCTTGGTGGCCGAGTGTTGGAGTTTCCCCATAGGCCGTGGCTCTTTCAAAACGAATCGGCGCGGCCAGTTTTCTATTACGTCCTCAGGGGGCGTTTACAGTGGTTCCACTCACTGAGTGCAGCTCATTCCAAATTTATTGCACGCTAAGAACAGAATCAAATCAAACATGTGGTTACGCGCTGGCAGAGTCCAGCACAGAGCAGAGTGTGAGGAGCAAGCAGGTCTCCCTGCACCGAGAGGCAGCCGGGAGAGCGCACAGTTAAAACTCCCAAATAATAATCACTCTGACAAAACGCTCAGCACAGAGGCGGACATCTGCAGATAAAAACAGATAAAATAAGTCCTCGTTCAAATTAAACATCCCAAGATATGAGTGGAAAGCATTGTTCTTGCATAAGTATTTATAGGTTTTTTTTTGTTGTTGTTGTTGTGACTCAATTGGTGGCGTATCTGTCATGTGATACCCTACTTCAGTAAACCTTAACCAACAAATATTACCAGAGCCTCTACAAAAAAATGCACATGAACTTTTACTATTCAGGAATCCACATTATATTCACATAATAAACACTAGCACTGACTGTCCCTGGAACAAATTGGCCACATTTTCACATTTGAACCATCCACCGTCCAGCCATCTAACCCAGTCCTGTTTAACTCCAAGCTGAATTAAAATGTTGATTCCTGGCTTTAGTGATGAGGCCCTTGTCACAGTCTCAGAAACCATTTTAAATGTAAAACTCACAATACAGCCTCACATGTGTGCATTTGATTTTTGTGTTTATCCAGAACAACTACTGCGCTGTCCACTGCTGTGTTTGGATCTACTTTTAACAACCGGAGTACATCCGCACTACAACATTTATAACTTTTGACAAAGCAGCAACCCTAACCCTAACCCTAAGTTAAAGCAAAATAAAGCTAGTTTGCAACATTTTTTTTTTTTCCAGTGGACAATTTCAATTTGCATTTGACTGTGACAAAAAAGACATTTAAAATGTTTCTTGAGGCTGAAAACTGTGTTGGTGGCTGGTATGAGGCTGCAGCAGAGGGGCGAGTTTGTCCTCACTAAAGCTAGCAGTGAGGTTGTGCTTTGTACAGTTATGAATGATAATACATGTTTTAATACAGCCCAGGTTGAAAAATGCAGATCCTGTCTCTTAAAACTAATTTGCAGTGAGGACAGTATCAGATGAAGCTTCAGCCAGGCTTTCCACTGGCAGTGAAAACCACTGAAAACCTGTGGATTTAAGAGGGAACTTAGAAGGCTTTAAATTCTTGACAATCAATATATGAAAATTCTTGATTTTTTTTTTTTTAATTAAAGTCTAGCACCAAAATTCATCAACAAGCTTTCTTCATTGTGAATTCAGCATCTTGAATTAATTTGAATTTGAATTAGAGGCTCTATTTTCAGTGATGACATGTTGATTCACTCACTGCCATTCATATTTTAATTAAATACACTCCAACGTGTGTTTTCTTTCTTCTGTCTTTTGGATGATGTCCCAGTCTACATTATTATCATCATTGTATGGAATGGAATGGAATGATGCATAATTGATAACATAGTTTAAGTGTTTTCATATATGGAGTAAAGGAATTTTAACACAGTCTGTATGAGGGCTATTGTAACTCCTCATGGTGTCAATTTTTTCATGTTAATGACTTTTATGAAAATAAATTGACAAAACTTTGGATAAAATGTCTTTGTCCTATCTGTGTCTGTTTTCCCAGGCATGCACGTATTCTGTGATTAAACAGTTATTGAAGACACAGCCCTGACTTTTTAGGGACGGTGAGGGAACTAAAACTGAGAATGTGGATGGAGAGACAGGTTGTATGGTTATAGAATGGTGTTTTCTTTCAGTTAACACTGAATATAACAACAAATTGTATGTAAAGAGTGAGATTTTTGCACCGTGTGGAGGCTAGCATGTCCCAAAACTCACAGTTAAATCGTTTTTGTTGATTTCATACAGGCAGTGAGCTTCAGGACGCTCTGCTGATGAAAGATTCGCTGCTGAGAACCACAGACTGCAAAGAAAATTAAAAAAACGCAACTTAAGGAACCAACACAAATGATGAAAAAAAAATTTAGATAGCAAAAGATTTAGGAGCACCGTAAAATATGGATGCATTACTTAGAACCAGGGCAGGAAGCAGTTTATTTTGGCTGTAGGACACGGTGGCTGGTCAATATTTCAACATTTTGCAACATAACAGGGTCTTAAAATATAGAAATGATGGTTTGTTGGTTGCAGTAAAAATCTCCAGCTGCAGCTTTTGAATGCAGTCTGTTCATCGCTGCTTATATTTGGGCTGTTATTGAGTTTCATGCTGCTTTCATGACTTCATACTGTAACTTCAATCAACGACTTACACTATTTACTAATGAACCTAAAACTACCTACCAAACAGCAAATCTTATTGCTTTAGAGCCAATTACAGCCGCTCAAAATCGGTGTGAACGGTTCGATAGCAGTGGGTTAATGAAAGCACGACAGTCAAACGTGTCTTTGTTGATTTGTGATTAGAGCGTGGGCGTGTTCACGGGGTCCCCATAACCTGATTCTGCCTCGGGTTTTAATTGCCTAATTGGAGTGATTATTTAGCAATGGGAAACCATTCCACCTGTTCCTGTGTACTTCTGCAAGTGCCAGGCGGGTGTGACAGTCGTCAGTGACAGAGTGGATTTCCACACACACACACACACACACACACACAGCTGTGGTGGACCGTACCCGTGTAGGCCGCTTTCACTCAACCACTGTAACTTTGAGGATCTTTACTGGAGAATTTCCCTTCAGTGAGACTTTCTGCTGTTTCTGCACAACATTTCAGAAGGAAATCTTGTACTTCTTCTTGCATTTTATCTTATCTGACGGCTGGAGTTACTAATTACTGTGCAGAAGAAGCTTTTTCATGCAAAACATCAAATGTGCTACATTGTCAGTGAATGTAAACTAGCCAACAGGATATGGAACAGTTATAGGGCTTCAGCATTAAAATACCTCTTGCAGGTTAATGCATCAATAATTTAACTCACTGAACAGAAAGTACTTTTACTTTTCATACTTCTATGCTTTTACTTGACCCCTTGAACTCGGTTTTCCCTTAAATTCCCCTTAAGTAGCTTTTTTTTTTAAAAAATAGAAAAAAAACATTTCTTTTTTCCATACAGCAGGACAGTGTCCCATCCATGTTGTGTCTCTGCTGAAGCTCCATCACTCTGATACTGAGGAAAACATTCAAAGCCAAGATGCCGTTGTTTTATGGCTGCAAAATCACATCACATAGAAAAGATCTCCATGTCTCGTGCATCATTTTAGACACATTTCCCTGGAATTCAGCAGCACATCTTTTGGGATCTTTGGGAATCTTTAAGCGGATTTATTTTGAAAGCATTTTACTTATACAGGAGTTTTTTTGGTGCTTTTACTGAAGTGAAGCACTGCTGCTGCCTCTGAAAGAAAAAAAAAAGAAGAAAGACGTCACTTGTTTATTGGCTGATATGATCAGTTAAACCTGTGCTAGGAAAATGCTAATACCTCCAAACGGTGCATGAATTGTAATGCCGTGATTATGACTGACCTGGAAAACTCTGCCATCAAACAAAGAGCCCATAAACCCACAGGACTCTTGATTTCCCACAAACAGCCGTATGGCACGAGCACAGCCCGTCCTGAGTGGGCTGAGCCATTAGCCAGCGCTGAATTATTTCATATTGTGGCTGCTGTTGTGTGTGTTGTCGGTGGGCAGAGGTTAACAAAAGGCCAAGGCCAATCCAAGCCACCGGCGTTGGCCGCATGGGGAAATGTTGGCAAGCGAGCCAGAGAATAATCATAGGCTAATCTGATTTCCAGGTTTGATAATGGAGGCCAGGCTAAATAAGAAAAATTCCAGGCAAATTTGTGCAAATGAAAAAGGATTCCTCCTGACATAATGGTATGGTGCAAGGCAGCCACTAATGAGCAATAATCTGTCTAAGAGCTTCTCCTGCTCTGCCCCTCCCTCTGCTCCTCTCTCTCTCTCTCTCTCCCTCAGGCTCTCATCAGCTTCTTCTCCTCTCCTGAGTCGCTGCGTGTTGTTGTTATTTGAGACAGATGAGAAAATCCTCATGACAGAGGCTGAACTGTGCACTTTTTTGTTCTTTGAGGATTCACACCCGCTCAAATCTCATTTTTCTGCAAAAAAAAAAGAAATCTGGACAGCGAAAAAAAACAACCTCCATTTTCAGAAATATTCAGTGTTAAAATCTTTTTCTTCAAACAAAAATCTGCCAGTGGGATGAGATAATCCCACTCATCTCCAATGCTAATGAACTTGTTTCCAGAATTTTCTTGAATCAAGGGTCATTTTCTTGATAACAATTCCTTAATCAAGGGGATCTGCATTGGAAACAAGTCGAATCTATCTATCTATCTTTATCTATCTATCTATCTATATATATACATATATATTACCTTGTTTTAAGAAAAAACAAAACAAAACAAGATTTTAACGGCTGAATATGAAACTAAAGTTCATGAGATGGAGATCTGTTGCTGTTGTCCAGAGAGACGCTTTAAGGAGAAAAACACATCATTACCCTAACCCTTAAGTGTGAGGAAATCCATGCATCTTCAAAAACAGGATTTCAGGATTGAATTACTCAGTGTTTCTTTATTAATACCCATATGTTTTGGAAATTCTGCAGTGCTGTAACCAGTCAGAGGTGAAGCTCTCGACGATAACAGACCATAGAAGCAGGAGAACACACACATGGCAGAGATGTTTTTGTTTTCCGCTGCAGCAGTGACACACTGCACCGCCGAGTGTCATAATGTGACCATTCACACAGCAGCAGCAGCTGTAAGACAATTTTACCTCCATAGAAAAATATCACCCACCACCCCCTCACACCCACACCCACCCACACTCACACACTCACACACACACACACAAACACACACACCCACACACAACACACAACACACACACAACACACACACACTCCCCTCAGCCAGCAGCAGCAGCAGCAGCAGCTTGGCTCGGTGTTCCTGACAACTTCCATAAATTATTGGAGATTTTCATATTTCAAATTTCATCTGCATTCATGTGGAGCGGCCGGCCCCGGCGGAGGCAGCAGCGTCGGGGTGTCGGCTGTGGAGGCAGCAGCCCCCTCGGCAGCAGCGCTGCCACCGGCTGCCTGGCTCGGTGGCCCCAGAGACCCCTGGCTAATTGAATTGCATCCACTGATTAGATTATCCTTGCGGCAGCTTGCTGCCAATCTGAAGTATGGGTGCCTTCTATCCTACTTAACCCTTCTGCCCCCCACCCGCTGCTGCAGGCATACACACACACATACACACACACACACACACACACACACACACACACACACACAGCCAAGGCAGAGTGCCCAATATATTCAGGGGCCATCAAAGTTGGCCAGTTTTGTTATTTTTCTTTTGCATTGTCGTGCCTTGTAAAAGTGGCCATCTCTCAGCGCCTGGTGCTGCTTCTCTTCACCAAACAGCAAACCTGGCAAACTGGAGTCCCATTACTCCAACTTTGTTGTTTTGCTTTATGTTTTTGACCCCAGTCGCTTCAGTTCAGTGCGTGTGCTGCTGACTATTTGATGACCTGAATCAACTGTGCAGACAGAGCTGCTCCAACACCGCAGCATCAACATGACAGCTCTAATCAAAGCTCAGATTTTATCATTTACACAGAAATGATGAAAATCAAAGGAGTGGCTGCACTCCACCAAAATGTTTCAGTAAACAAAGCGAGACCTGACCTCAGTATAGCATCTTTGTGTTGCTGGCCGCCTCCCCCATAGTGTTTATTATAGCCAGCGTACGGCATATGGTTAGTATCGAGGGGGATCATTTCGTTAGAAAGATATTAATATTGATCTGTTGTCTGCACATGATGCCACTGACCAAAATGTATAACGCTTCGCAACGTAAAGACATAAACAATAATCAAATAAAATAATTGTGATTAAATGACAAGAGCTTTGAAGAGATAATTTGCATTCATTATTGCACTAACTCCCCAAAATGTAAATCATAAAGGGCTCCATGTTTGCTGTTAAGGACGTATTTGTTGTATTGAAATGCTTGTAACTGCGGTTCTGTGTCATGCTATCAGTGACCGGGTGCAGGTTTGTTTCTGCTGCAGGTGCTCGTGCTAAAAATACATGCAGTCGTGCTCCAGGCGGCCGATTTGGATAAACGAGTCCAGCAAATGGCATGGCTGTCCTGGACCGTGGCCCCATGACACTGCACCGGCTGTAAATACTGTCTGAACTGCAGGCCATGTCAGCTCATGCATTGCCACATTTCAGTTTTGGGCCGATGCATAACCCAGATGAATATAAGTGTTCGCTGAGGAAAAGTCATGTTGTGATGTAATTATCATCTATTGCTTCCTGTAATCGCATCAGATCTCTTTTGAACAATAATCTCATGGCGAACGTCTGGAACGGAGCCCTTCCTCCCTGTTTATTGTTCTCCACTCCGCTAAAACACAATTCAATTGAGGACTCCACTATTGGATTTTTTGCTCTGTAGAATAAACTGAAATTGTATTTTTGCTGGAAATTATCAATACATCTTGGAGAGCAAAAGTAAGAAGACACAGAGCAAGAAGAGACCCTGGGTGCAGCAGGGAGACGGGAGGAGGTGGATGCAAGAGATGAAGGATGAGGAAGAGTTGGTGGGCGGAGTTTCACCGGCAGGCGGAGGCGCTTTATTGACATGTGGGGTCACATTTACTGTATATGCTACAGTGTGTAAATCATATCAAAGCTGCAAAACACTCCTGCTGTTTGTGTGCCGCTTAATTTCAGACACAGAACCAGTGCACAGGAAGCAAAAAAATACTGCATTCCCGTTATCACTGCTGTCACACAAGCAGGAATGAAATCTGCAAAAACATTTTTCAAGAAGGAAGAATGAAAAAAAAAAATGTTAGTGTGGCTGATGCATTTAAAAAAAAAAAAAAAAAAATACTCAGCAGGGTTTTTCTTTTTAGCTCTCAAGAGCCACAAGGTCATGAACTTGTCCTGCCCACATGTCTGTCAACTTTTAATCCGTCCATCCATCCATTTTCCATGCCCATTTATTCCTAATCAGGTTTATGGGATGTTTGATTTGCTCTCCTCTGCCTGGTGACAGCAGGTTGGATGGTTCTCGTGATATTAAAGGTGCTCTGTGACCACTGGTGGCGCTATAGTGCACCGTGTCCTTTTTTTTCACGTCACTGTAAGATTGATTTTTAGCATCTCTTATTTCCAACTGTTATCTTGTTAGAAACTTCATGTAACTCCAAACTAAATATGAACATTTATCAGTCACCTCGGTGAGGTTTTCGAGGTGAAATCCCAATGATATTCTGAAATGAGGATAGTGATTATCAGCCATAACCATCGATGGTAGAGGTAAAGCTCATTTACACTCAACGTTAAATCCGGATACGGACAGGGCTTCTGTTTTCTGGAGCAGAACCAACGGAAATCGTGAGGATATTGCAGCCAATAGACATTTTAAAAACTGATAATATTAGAGAAAAGAATAGTCCGTCCTCCTGTGCCCCTCCACCGTCGCCATGTTTGTTGTCATCAGAAATTTGGACTCTGAGCTGCCCCCTAGTGGATTTATTGGTGAACATCCACGCCGAAGTAAAGGACGCGTGAAAGTTTATTTATATTCGCACGTAAAGGAACTTGAATGAGCTGTGAGGCTATGAAACATGGGATCAAACTTTTATTGATGATGAAATAGAGAAATACTACGCTACCCACAATCCTGCAGTGTTACAGCAACCTCTCTGCGCTCACTGTTACCATTGAAACTTTTGCCGCAAACTGAAATATCAGGAACAAAGGACTGAACCATCGTGGTGACTAATGCAGTGAAATCACTACATACACGATATAAAACACTACATACAAAATGAATCTGAATCAGTTTATCGTCACTTCCAAAATATGCATTATAACATATGTGGGAATGAGATGTTTTATGGTCATGTTTCATCTCATGGCTGACTGGCTTGGTTATCTAGAGAGTCTCTGAAATGTCTTTGGAGTAAATTAATTCACTTCAGGAAACTGAGCTGTCCAGAAAGCAGGCAGTCAGGCTGCACCAGAAGCTCCCTGGTAGAGCGCGTGCCTCTTATCGAGTCCTCACCGCAGGCTTGATTTGCAAAGACTAGAAGAAATACTTTGAAATTATTTACATTATTTACATACCCACATGCTCTGTGGTGTGCTGGAATAACAAGAACCAAGTTTTCTTGGTGTGCACTATCGCGCCACCAGTGGTCACAGACTGCACTGCAAGCTTTTACTAATCGAATAAGCAGCTTCATCCTCAAAAACAAGCCGAAAAAAAAAAAAAACATACTGTGTATTCAGGTTTTCAAAAAGACAGAGCTATTACAGTGTTTCTGCTGCAAAGTTGAGCAATTAATATAGTTTTGTCCCATATCTGTCGCCATTTGCGTCTAAGTCATGATTCAAGTTGAGATTCTAGTGGTGAAACTGTTTTAATCACATATAAATTATAATATCATTTAAAAAAAAAAAAAAAAAAAAAAAAAAGCAACTGTATTTTAAATCAGACCCAAAAAACCACAACCAGCGACTCTCAGGTTTTTTAAAAGAGACGAAAGGCAGGGGCGCCGTGTATGGGGGGAAAGTTAGGACAATTCCAGGGGCCCTTGCCTGACAGGGGCCCCAAAAAATAGGTAAAAACTAATATAAAATTATTAAACCATCATTGAGTAAATATATATATATATTTTTTCATGGGGCACAAAATTCCTGGTGGCACCCCTGATGAAAGGTGATTAAAAAGATTTGTTAACAGAAGATATTAAACCAAATCACAGAAGGCAGACAGAGACAGCTCTCTCTCGCCCGCTCAGTCACTCAGCAGGGATCATTTTCTTATTTATTCGTCAGACAGGCGGCAGGTTTCAGACGTTTCAGCCGGCCCGCCTTCATCTGAGCTGATTTTGCCTTTTTCAAATTAGATTGTGAAGACACGCTCAACGTGCGCCGGGCCTGCAGCGTGTGGGATCTGCTCTGCAAAACACTGACAACTCCGAGTTTCAGGACACACAGTTTAATCCAATCAGTGAAGTCAGACAACAACAGCGGATAGCTGGAGAGAGCCATCCCTCAATTTGAGACCTATCATTTAAAAAAAAAAAAAAAGTAGTGGTGAGGCCAGGATTTTTTATATTTTTAAAACTTTTTTTACTCATAAAATTTAAGATTGAATAATGAAGCCATAAGCCAGTAATACACACATACCAACATATGGATACATGCAATGTTATACACATTAGATGAAAAGGAAAACATCTTTTCATGCTGTTTGCAGATTATTTTGTATTTTTCATCATCGGCTGATCAAAAGTGAATGCTAAACGTTTTGTCTCGGATTTTGTGTGTAAAAACAAAATTTGATTTGCTGCTGAGAAGTCTGCATGGGGACTGAACTTCTAAAATTTTTGGGTGGCAAATGAAGGAAAAAGTGGCAATTTATCACCTCACCAAAGTGGGGAAAAATAGTAGGCAGTCATAAGTTCTGGCTCATTTTATATAAAAGGATGGTGGCAGTTTAAGAGATAATGTTCCTTCTTTGACAGTCTGGATCCTCATTCTAATGATGATAATGAGTAATGAGCTTCCGGTGGCGTTTTTTTTTTAAATTTCAAAAGTAGGTTTTGGCCATTTTTTTGGCCTCGTGTTGTAGTTCGGCTCTTGCACCTCTCGGCTGGAGGCTGGCAGAGGGAGTCAGGGAGGAGGTTTCACCTGCTGAGGCCGGGCAGGAGGCAGGATGCTCAGGCATGTCGGGCCGCCTGCCTCCCTCAGCGGCCGCCCGGCCATCCATCCATCCAGCCGGCTCTCCTGAGTCACTTTTCATAATTATTGAATTACATTCCTGGCAACCCATTAAGCAGGACATTCTCTTCTTAACCACCTGCTCTTCCCCCCTCCTCCACCCCATTTTACGCCATCAATCTTTCAGCGTTACCGGAGCCCCTAAAAGCTTTCTGACTGCTCTATAATGGGGGACAGCGCGGGGTCAGGGGGCTGCAGGACTGTGTGCTCAGGAGCTCTGATGCCTCAGCATTTGGGTGGGAGAGGGGGGCGGCGGGACGGGTGCTGCTGCTGCTGCTGGGGGTCACGGTGTGCACCCCGGCTGCAGCGGGTCACTGGCTGGAGGGACACAAGACAAGTGTGTTTGCATGCTCGTCTGGATGTGCGTGTGTGTGTGTGACGGTGCATGTACATGTGACTGTGTGCATGTGTGTGTGTGTGTGTGTGGGACCTGTTCAAATGCTTCATAAATAAATTGGAATTGACTGCTCTGCTATATCACCAGTCTGTAATTGTAATATTTTGTGATGAAGTGCTGCTATTCACTTTTTTTGGTGAGTTTTGTAATTCACTTTTTTTCCCTCATCTGCTTATTCCTTCAGATTGAGATTCATGGCATTTCCCAGAATACCTTTTGACAGCTCACAGAGACCGGGCACAGACTTGTTTCTGTTGTACGTGGAGGCGATGAAAGCCTCACGCTGAGAAAATCAAAACCTCACGACCCGCACAAAAGGTCATTGAGGTTAGCATTGCTGCTAGTGCTTTTCAATGGAAACATGAATTAGCATCCAGGAGCGGAGAGACGGATGAAACGTTTACATTTAGCCTCTCCCAGTGCCATGACAGGCAGAACTCCATATTTACAAGG
Source organism: Myripristis murdjan (assembly GCF_902150065.1). Lineage (NCBI taxonomy): Eukaryota > Metazoa > Chordata > Actinopteri > Holocentriformes > Holocentridae > Myripristis > Myripristis murdjan. The sequence goes on from NC_043989.1 coordinate 3,276,233, forward strand.
CTGTGAATTAATAACAAAACAGCTTTTACTTTATTTTTCAAAAGTCACATTGAAGCGATACAGAAACAATAATCAGATAATCGTTCACTTCGTTGCTGTCAGACCTGTCAGAGGCCTAATTTTACATGACAGTGCAGTGACCTCAGGTTTAGCCACGTCCACATGGATATGATAACACAAAAGCAACTTTATTCACCATTAAAAAGCCTAAGAGCGACTGATTGTTACAGATTATGCAAACTGCTGAAAAGGACAGATTACGGATTAAAGTTGCAGCTGAGTGACGTCGGCGTCTTGGCCCTGAGCACGTGCAAAGAAGCAAATTAAGTGGCGGCGGTGACGTCAGCGTCATTGCATTGTCATTTTTGGAGATCTTTTTTTCCAAAAAATGCATTTTCAGTGATTAAAATACTGTTTCCATGAAAACTGGAGGCCAAAATGAAAACAGATGAATAAATAACTGAAATGTTTATTTTCAAACAAACAGTGTTCATGCGGATGTGACTTAACCTGTTTTCACTGCTGCTTCCTCTGCTGTGTGAGGTGCAGCAGCTTGTCTGAAAACAGGTTGCCATGGAAACAAAGACGGGCAGGATGACTCAGAAGACAACGAGGATAGTCGATGAAAGATAAAAACGGTGACCAATGTCACGGCGACAGAGAGGCGGGAAAAAACCTCGCAGCAGAGAAAGCAGGCCGCTCAGATTGTGGAGCATCACAGAGGAAATGTGACAGACTCGCTCCTCTGGTACACACATTTCCTGTTAGCAACAAAAATCACCTGATTAAGCCTGAGCCAATCACAGTCTCCATCTAGGGTGACCAGGCATCCCAAAAAATTAATAACCGACCCAAATTACAAGCAGTTGTTTCAAATCCCAAATCCTGTCTTGCTTATTCCAATAATTAGTCTTAAACCCAACTTTTGATTAGATATAGCCTAATAAAACATTAAATACTGATCATGGTGAAGCATTATTATAGGTGTTTCTCACAGGCGGGCACGGTTATATCTGCAGCCAACATGAATTATGGCTGCTTACACTTTTTGCTTAAGCTTGTTTTTTTGCCTATGCTTTTTGTACAGTAGTGCTGCACACTGAAACAACTATGACACTGGTTAATTAAAATATTTACGGAGGGAAATTAAACCATCCATCGCTGACATGGAGCTCCGTGTCCCGGGACCTGATGGACACATGCAGTCTGAAATGTGACTGCAGGCACTTGGAGGAATGGGAAGGAAAATACCTCATCGCTGACTTACAAAATTCAAGCGTTTTGTAAAGTCTCCAGGAAGAGTTTGACATTTTTTATCCTTCTGCAAGCAACACTCAGCGAACGATGTGACTGCACACACCAACACGTCGCTCTCCTCCTTCTTTAAGCGACAGGATGACTTTCTTGAGGTCTACTCAGTGCAGAAACTAACTGTGGTCATTTATTACCCTGAAGCCAGTGCCTTTCATTCATTTTGGTAAAACTGGCAAAACTGTAAAGCTGTCAGGCTCGGAGTTAGAAACAGCAGCCAGTGGTGAAAACTACAGGTGCCCAGAGAGGCCATTAGTGTTGGACAACGGTTGTGTGTTTTATGAATTCCTTTCGAGGCCTGTTTACTTCAAACTGAGAGCTTTCAGTATCAAAGTGAAATAGCACCTTAAAATAGATTGCTGTGCTGTATGATTATGATTTTATTATTTAGTCTGTTTGGCACAATTTTACATAAAATTTACCACAAAAAAAATACTGTATAATGAGTGAGTTTCCTCAAAAACTGAGGAAAAAAAAGAAACAAAGCCCTGGCAGCAGTCCTGTGGAGGTCAGTGGTCAGTGTGTAGACTAACCTTTGTCATATTAAAATGCAAAGTATGCTATTGGTTATCACAGGATCAGCTGTAACCTTTCTGACATGCACATTTGGATATTTTTGCGCGCGGAGCCTCTGGTCACAGTGCAGATCCCAGTCCAGTCGATGTTAAGTGAATCCTCAGGTTAGCTTTGTCTCAGCCGATCGACCGGCTGTCAATAGATCTGCAGGGAAAATCCATGCGGGCGGCAGACCTTATCGCTGCATCCGCCGGGCCTGCGGGTGACTCGGCCTTATTTCCCTCTGAGGCTCAGATGGCATCATAATGCACAGACCCTCTGAGGTCACATGGCAGAGGAAATAAAATAATCTGTCATTTGCATGCATAGCTGAAATGATATAATATCTTTTTCTGCTAACACAATAGACTTCATATACAGCATATAAATGACAACAGCATCCAACAAGTAGAGTAGAGTATATTTAATGCTAATGTTATCATTTGGGGTTGCATAGTAACAGGAAAAATGCATTTTAAAACAAATCAACACAGTTTAAAAACAGGTATTGGTAATGAACATTGTGTTTCTGGTGTCCCTTTGCTGTTTTAGGGTGTAATTCTGTTTTTCAAACACAAATCAATTGCTGCACATATGAACGTAAGAACATGGTGTACGTCCCTGTAGCAGAGAAATATTATCTTATGCTACATATAAAGTCAAATATGAACCAAACATATAAAGCATTCCCTGCATACAGTGAAACAGCCCATGTGTTGACGTGTCTAACTTATGTAAACAATGGGGAGGACACATGGATTTGTCATGGCTCTCATATTAGACATATACGTCAATGCATGAAAATGTGTCAAATTTTAATGCAAATGGGTGTTTAGAATCAACTGAGTCACCAGAGTGAAATGTTACCACTTTACATTTCCGCAAACCAAACAAATTTCCAAACCAAAAATATGTTGCATATCAACATTTAGACTTATAGCAGGTGTGGTGGAGCCTGTGTCAGCTGACGTTAGCTCGTTAGCTCTGTTTGCTTTGTTAGCTCCGTTAGCCACCAAAACTACACGGTTAAAGTTATAAAAAAAGGTCATGGTTACTTTTGCAAAATGTTAACTAATGTGTGATAATATGAGCAAGCTAATGGTTAGCTGGCTAAAACTGAACATGGTTCTCACATGGCATGGGAATCAAACCCCAGTCTGCAGAGGGAACTTCCTGTTGACATTTCTTGCACTTGGTTTGCAGAAATGTAAAATATGACCATTAACAGCACATTTTATACTAAACCATGAAACCGAAAACATGACATTTCAACGTATCCTTCACTTGCAGAAACAAGAAATGCCAAACATTTTTTCCTGTCGACCGGGCTGATTTGATATGCATATATGCCCTATATCACCTATATCTACATATATTACATTTCTGCATGGATTAAGAAGACAGTTTAGAGATATGACTTGGATTTTGGGTTAAGATTGGAATTAGGATTAGGTTTAGGTGTTACGGAATGAATGCAGTCAGTAAAGGTCCTCCCAAGTTTAGTAATACAAGTGTGTGTGTGTGTGTGTGTGTGTGTGTGTGTGTGTGTGTGTGTGTGTGAGACTACAAATAAACAGTATCAGCACAGATGGAGGGCCTCTGCCTCAGCTCGCAGCATGCTGCTCATTACCTAATGCTCACAACCCAACACAGATTATTCATCTCTGACAGCTCGCCTGCTTTGCATAAAACCAACAAACACACACACACACACACACACGCAAACAGTAGCACACACACATACACACACAAACAGTAGCACACACATGTGCTTAAACAGGCTGTCATGCATGCACACACACATACTGTACAAGTGCGCACACACGCATTTACTGTATGGACACACGGACACACACACACACACGCTGCACACAAAAGTCACCTCATGCACCAGACAAAAGCATGCACACACTTCAGACACGCACACACACACACAGAGCATATGAGTAATGAACAACCTTAATAACACCTCCAACTTTTCCTCTTCTTCTCTCTGCTGGCTGTTTAAATTCACATCCCCCTTTAACGTCGCTCTAATCTGATTACCGCCGGGCTAATGGCTCTCCTTCTGCTCCTCCCAGACGCTCTGCCCAGACCTTGGAAGACACACACACACACACACACACAAACAACAGAGTGTGTGCTGCCGCAGAAGGGCTACTTCTGCAAAGTATGGAAGAGCTGAGAGAAAGAGGGAGAGAGGCTGGTGTTTATATGCGTGTGTGTGTGTGTGTGTGTGTGTGTGTGACTCCACTCCAAAAACTCTCCCCTCACTCTCCCTTTCTCTTCCCTGCAATACCCCCCCCACACCCCCACCCTCCTCCTCCCAATTCAGTAAATCTATAGGGAGGGAAGGCAGAGACAGGTGCATTTCTCCACAAATTGAGTTAGCCAAGACATGCCACATCCAATTGGGCTAAATTGATGTGAGAGTTTGTGATGTCTGCCATGGGTATTACAGCAAAGGTCAGTGTGCCGAGACAATGACATCAATCTGGTCCACGTGGCCGAGCGCTCGGGCCCCCGCCAGCCCCCTGATTCAGATGCAAACCTGCAAACACGGCCGGGGGAAGGAGAGGGCGGACGAACCGACGTGGATGCAAACTGCCGGGGCGTTTTGTGATCTGAATAGGGGCCGAACGGGACCTCGACACACCCTCAGGCGTGCTGTCTGCGCTGGTTAGATGCCGCTGATGTTTGACAGGCAGGGCTCGGCATCAAGAATGACCACTTACTAAGTTTTTTTTGTTGGTGATTTTAAAATGTTCCAAAACCTTCACAGAGATTTTGAAGTGCTGGTTTCTCATGTTTGAATACTCAGAGGCACCTTTTCTTTTGGTCCGCTTCGCATGATCCTCTGATACGATGATGTTAAATATCTCTATTACCACAAACAATGGCATCTGCACACCGTGAGATTTCACCAGTCTTATAAGTTTATTGTAAGCCACACTGTGCGTTACATCAAGTTTGATGTATGTAAACTATATAATGATCCGAGCAACTGATTCTTATTGGCTAAGACCCAAGTCAATATAGACGAACACATCATCAGCGTACGTCATCCATCTGAGTCACCGTAATGGTAAACAGTGACGCACAGCAGGAATGGAGCCTTGCAATTGTGATATTAATGTGCTGATATTAATTATGAATATTATGTGATATTAATGTATTAATTTTAATCGCTAATATTAAGTGATATTAATGTGTTTGGACAAAAATCCAAAGAAGAGGAGGAGGAGAAGGTGGAACAGGTTGTTTTTTTCTATGTTGGAATCTCATTTCGTTTAGTGTCGTGTTGATCACTGCTTCATTTTATGCTGCGTTCCTATTGGTTGCTTAGTAGATGGAGGTTGTAGCAGCTGTTACATTGTGTGATGGTTTTCCTAAATTTCTGACTCTGATGTAGGACCGCCATTTTGGAGCCAAGACCAAAGACATGGCCACATTTCTTCCACGTTGTCGTCTTTCGTCTGGGAGAGCCCAAAATCACACCGTGTAAATCATACAGCTTATAGCTACGTCCACAATGAGTGGGGCGATTTTGAATTTTTTGGTATTCTATGTTTTGGGCCTTCATTCCAAACATTGTGTATTCAACCGCTGAAAATTTTGAATTCCATCTCCAAAGTGGATCAATTTTAATATTTGTTCCATGGTTTGGTGCTGTAGTGTGCACGGGGAAAACAGGGAAATTCAAATCTGTTTATGTAAGATTGCCTTGTGATCATGATTGAGCATATTTTCCAGTGTTTCTGAATGTAAACAAAGCGGCATTGCTGACATTGAAGCTTTCTTACTTCTGTTTGTGTGTCACTGAATTCCTGAACACAGATATCCACCAATCAGACTGCGTGACCTTGTGTAAACTCGACATGGAGTTGACATTCTTGGGCAGGAAGGTGACGACAAGAGGTGAGCCGGACAGGCAGAAAATCAGACGGTTACAGATAATGTGTTCATTTATTTATTTTTTTATTTTGCAATCCACAGCTGCTGAACAACAGGTGAGGATCCAGTGTCCATAATCAGGAAAATGAAACACTTTTGTTTGCCTTTTACATCAATGCAGACTATTAGAAAAAGACCAATTAAACAAAATACAAAAGAGACAAAAGAAAGAGCAAGGCAGTTTACACACTACTGCTGTGCTGTAAACATTTATTGTGTCTGACTTCAGATTAAATGTACAAACTCCAATGGTAGATGAAAAAAAAAACTTGAGGAAAGGTGTTTATTTAAGATATTGAATTAATTTCACCACCAAAACAGAGCTCATGTTTTTCCCGCTGCCCATAAACACAACTAATAACAACCAACTGTTTTTCTGCTTCACTTCAACTTATTGTGTTGCATTTATCAGTTTATTTTATTTTTGAAGAATATTGGGCATCGTTCATTTGTATGAACTGTGGTATAGAACAGAATAGACAAGAAGAAAAAAAACAGAAGCTTTTCTAATTAACAGAGATGGGTAATATTAAAAGTTTAGCTGAAGAACTGCTATCACACAGGAAGCTTTGACCAGCAGTGGAACTGAAAAATATCCAGTGATGCTTAGTACTATTAATTTCTCTCACCTTTATTTACCCTGAAATGATTCATGGAGTCACTGTGCTCATTTTCAGCCACACACATTTACATGTAAGTGTTATTTTGAGCTCAAATCAAAATTTCCACAGAAAAACTATTAATACGATATTACCCTGAATGCTACAAACATGAACTTGTTAATGAATTGAGTCAGTTCATACATTTCTGACAACTTTTCCAGTCTGGGATGTTATTTATCTAAAGTCTTACCAAGTCTACCATAATTTGCTTTATGAACACCTATCGCCTATCAATTCCATATGAGCGCAGCGGCGGTGGCAGTTTTGGGGGCCACTTTGCCTTCGACTCTCAGTAAATCCAATAGAAACTTCATCATTCTGTCACCTCTGCCGGGGTCTGCAAATCCAGATTTCAGGGGCTTTCATCCCACCTCTATTCAGAGAGCCATTCTCTTTGATCACATTAGCTTTATTGCTCCTCTTACGGTTCTGCTCTGTCTTCTCACGGTGGCTCCATATCAGCCCCGGGCGATTGGTTTTCATTCTGAGGCTTCAGTCTGGACTCGGACCAAGCCCAGCTAGACCGGCTTACACTGACGTAAATTCATATAAAAGCGATATGAACAGCCAGATTCAGCTCATGACTTCACGGGTCACTTCATCAACCGGAAAATAACATGTGACACAGTTTATTAAAAGTGTATATATACAGAAATGATAATAATAAGTAAGTCATCAGTGTAGCTTTACACAGATCACTGCACTGCAAAACATTTGGTACTCTAAAAATTACATATCTGGTCAAACGTTGGTGTTAAAAATCATGTTTTTCATAAAATATTACAAAAATCTGCCAGTGGGATGAAATAATCCCATTTGTCTACAATGCAGTTTCACTTGTTCCAGGTTTTTTTTTTTTTCTGGGAACAAATATAAATCTGTTGAAGCAAGGCAGAATAAGGGAGATCAGCCCAATAAGACCAAGAAAATGACACTTGATTTAAGAAAATTGATCAGCCTTAGAAACAAGTGGGATCATCTCATCCTACTGGCAGATCTTTTTTTTTTTTTTTTTTACCTTATTTGAAGAAAAACAAGATTTGAGCAGTGAATATGAGCCTAAATGACTTATCCTTTGAAATAAACATGGTGTTTTTTTTTTTTTCTGAGGTGCTGCTGTGCATTTAGAGGTTTGTGTGATTCATCTTCATATTCAGCAAACGTGACAGAACAGATTCCAAAACTTTAAAAAAAAGAAAATAGATGGTGGACAGTCAGCAGCTGTTATCAGTGGAGCTTTGGTCAAATCACTGATGTGAAGGTGCATTTTGGTTTCGGTTCTTCAGCCTCACGTTGGACAAACGAGGTGCCGATGACCAAAGCGTGTGTGGAGTCTTCATCTGCTCTCCTCTGACAAGGTTTTCCTGGAACCCGCCGGGTCCAGGAAGGCTCAATTCATCTGCAGTCAGTGGAATCCCAGGCCGGAGATTTGTCTGAGAGGCAATTTACTGTCATTTGCCAGAGAGCGCTGGCCTGATGCATAAACATTGTTCCTAATATGCCAATTCATCATCAGGCAGCCAGGGGATTCTGGGTGTGTTCTGATCAAATTTGCACCCGGCGATGATGAGGGGCATGTTGGTTTTGCTGCAGAAAAGTGCCGATCCGGCTATTTGTCACGTCAAGCTTCCTCGGGGGAGACGGCGAGGGGAAGATGCAGGGCATAGAAATAGAAAGGGGTAGAAACGAGGCTCCTTAACGTCGCACGGCCACCTCCTTCAGTGCGGCTGAGATGGATGCACTGCAGCGTGGAATAACTCTGTCATTACTCTCCATCAGACGTCCTGAGCACACTGAGTGTAACGATGTGGCTGCATTTTATCAAAGACTTCATGGTATCTGCTATTTTTGGGAGACAGAAACACACACATTGTTGATTCCCAGGCTTTTCGGAACACCTTAAGGACTCTCTCACACACCTTAAATCAGCTTTATCTGCCTGATCGGCTCCCCAGCTGTAGGCTATTTGTAAAGAATGTGGTGCCTTCAACCTGTGAGGGCACTTTTATGAAGGAGGAAACATCGAGAAATACGGTTTCCATGCTCGCTGAAAACACAAAAATGGTTAGAAATGGCAGATAGGGTCAGAATTTCAATTTCAGCCACAACTTTCCATTTAAAGCAAAAGTGAGATGCTGCAGATTTGAGGAGGTATCACTTTTTGGCAGGCAGGATTTTCGACAGAACTGAAGCTGCTGCAACACATCAAAAAAATAAATCTGAATTTCACTGTGATGGACCAGCACTGACGGTGGTGGCCTGCTGGTGTTGGTACAAGGCTAAAATAAAGTGTTGATACCAGATTTTACTCAACATTAATTTCTAACACCAAAAGCTCTGAGTAACATGTCACAAATAAAAGCAAACTGCCTTCACTTTCTGCATTTTGGGCACACAGAGGCCTGGATTCCTGAAATGAGGTGCAAAAAGAAGGATTTTATATCAATTATTTTGTCCAGTGAGCCCAAAGTAATGATCCAAAGCTGTGCTGATCAACACACGTGATCGATACTTGATATTGGTCCACACTTAAAGCTTCACACTATCAGCTGCATCCTTAACTCTGTGCGATGTAATTCACTAGCGCTCATTTACACCACAACGTTTTGAGGCATTCTGCACAGCGGCCATCTTGTGTGCAGCCGTTCAAATGTATTGATCTCAGCTGCAAAGGCCAATCAGTCCACTTGGGTTTCTGTGGCGCGGAGAACGGCCTTCTGGGAACAGGAAGTGAATCAGAGTGTGTACCGGGCAGACTGACTCTACCGGCTCCCATCTGGCGGTTCTTTAAGGATTACATCCAATCAAATTAGGCTTGATTGATCAACAGGCGCTGCCATTGGCCGACGGTCGTGGCAATAAAAGTCGGCCTCTGCTGTCGGTGCAGATGGAGGTTTCTGACAGCGAGGAAGAGGACGCGGCCTTCATCCTGCTGCCCTCCAAACCAAAACAGGCAGAAATAAAAACCTTTTCTTCACTGAAACTCAGCCTGAAAATGATCTGACTCCATTATCTCCCCAGTCACACTGATGGAGTTAGTTCTTACTCTGTGCACTGACAGTGGCATTAAGAGAATTAAATCGTCTGTGTTTCTGAAAAAAAAAGCTGTTGACAAAGGATATTGGTTTCTCAAAATGGATGCATAGTTGTTTTGGGGAGAAAACCCCCGTCTGTCCTGTCTGGGTCTCACTGAATCTGATTTGTCATTTATTTACGTGCACAGAATTCACCGGAGACTTGACATTAAACATTTATGAACATTTCTGTCAGAAACACACTCAAAACACTGAGTCAGGGAGACACTTCCTTTCCCAAATAAATTCAAAATTGTTATGAATATCAAAATTGTTAAGTGGCTGTGTGATAGATAACTGTCAGTTTTAGATATTTGAAGAAATTTTGTAAAGTAAAACCCATTAAAATGCACCTGTATATTTGGTGACAGTGACATGAAAATGCTGCAAAACCTTATGTTAAAATTTTATTGAATGGTTTTCATTATTCATGACAGCTGCTTATAACCCAATAACAACCCAAAACTGTAATCATCAGTGTGTTGATCAGCTGATCTGTAATAATTTGTGGAGGTATGTTTAAACTGTGGATGGACAGATGCAGATGTTTGGCGATCCAGTTGCAAGAATAAAATGTTGTCATTTTACGTTTCTGCACACCAACACATATGTTGACATGTCGACGTTTCTGAACCCAAAAATGCATTGCATATTAAAATTGAACCCTGTAGCCGGCGTGGTGGAGCCTGTCAGCGTCATGTGACGGTCGATTCTGGAGCCTTTTCAGCTGCAGGCAGGGCTCCTGCAGGAACCACAGCTGAAATTAGCTTGTGAGCTACTTCTGTCACTTTTGTTCGCCTCACAAGCCACCAAAACTACTCGGTTAAGGTTAGCAGAAGGTTTGTGGTCATGGTTAAGGTTAGAAAAAGTTAATGTTGTGAAACGTTACCTATTAGCTTTTGGCTAATATTAGGCTAAAAATGAACATCTTGCTTGACATGGGAATCAAATCCATTTCAACGTTTCCTTGATTTGCAGAAATGCAAAACACAAACATTTTTTTCTGGCAACTCGGCTGAAGGAAGAAGGTGTAACACACACACACACACACACTTACTCCAAAAGTATTTCTCTTTATCCTAAAAATGTTTCAGTCCTTATTCTTCAGGACCAAATGAAAGAATGAAAGATCGTCACTTGTAGGTTGTAAAGTCACTGTGGCCAATTAAGGGCAGACAATCAAATTGTTTTATTGCTGTGTGTGTGTGTGTGTGTGTGTGTGTGTGTGTGTGTGTGTGTGTGTGTGTGTGTGTGTTTAGGGTGGGGGTCTAGCACGTCTAGCACATGGGACTCATACTTCCTGGCTACGCCCCTGTTAGATCAGGGAAACCACATGACCCCCTGGGCTGTATATATGATCCTACTGGATATGCTGAAATAAATACCTCACAGACATACATAGCCTACATATATAAATACACAGATTCCTATTGGACCGTATCAGGTTTAGGAACCAATCACAGGACTCGCTGCTGGAAAATCATTCAGAGCTGTGCCTTTTTTTTTGCCCGGGGGGATGAACACATGAGATGTAAAAGCGAGGCCACATGTTTAGTCATAACACATCAAAAGAATATGAAACAAGGAGGTGTGCACGTGTGTGTGTGTGTGTGTGTGTGTGTGTGTGTGTGTGTGGGATGGCTTGATGCACGAGCCGAGACAAATCACCCCTGCAGCTTTTTTGAATATGACGGCAGGTGCCGCGTTTACATATCGTATTTTTTTGCATATTATAATTTTGGGAGCAATAAACATTACAATGCGCTGCATAAATAATAATCAATAGAGCTTTACAATGACCTTGACGTTTTATGATGGATTGGGAGACACGGCCTACTGTAATTGCCTCCTCTCCTGCAGGCCGGGCTCTTTTCTTTTTCTTTTTTTTTCTCTCTGCTTCTGACATTAAAAATCGCTCCATCATTCTCGATGCGCCGCCTTGTCGCCTGCCGCTCAGATGACCATTAATCGCTTAATTCCAGTAAACCTACGTGCGCACAAAAGGCCGCTGTCTCCCGCTTAATGCATGTGTGATTAAGCTTTTAGAGCGACCACACGGCATCATTAGCCAGCAGGTCCTTGTATAGAGGGCCAAATGCCTTCAGGGGGCCCGAGGGTGGTGGTGGGTGGTGGGTGGAGGGAGGGAGGAGAGGTGGGGAGGGGGGCAAGTTAATGACACTGACCCTCACTTCCCCAACAGCTATTCAATTCAACAATAATAACGGGTCACGCAGCTGATTTATGAGGCTGGGGCTAATAATTGTCAATTGCTAATGCTGGGAGGAATAATGCTAAATAAAATATGCCTTGACCCCGGCGAGGGTATGAGGGTTGAAATGCAAAAAAAAGGAGAAACATTTGACAGATGACTGGCTCGGATTGTTTGGGAGTTTGCAGTTTTTTGCGGGTCTTCTCCGTGGCAGCCGGTTTGTTTGCAGCCTGTCAGCCACGCCGGGCAGAGAGCCGTGCGGCCGGCCGGGCTCGGCTCTGCAGCCCGCCGCCGTCCCAGCCTTCCGCCCCGCTGCAATAAATTAATAACAACCAAACAATGTGTCGTGGAGAGGAGGATTCAATTACTAAGTTTATTTACAGGGAAAATCTCATGAAGGCCATTGACCAATGTTAAACAGCGCGGGATGAAACGATGACAAGAGCTCCGATAAGAATTTAATTCCATCTCATTTCAGACAATTTTATGAATCAAATTCTTGAACACTGGCAAGAGATTTAATGATCACATCTTTGCGAAATCTTATTTCAGAACCGGTCGATGGCATTTCTCTGCGTTAATGTCGACTTAGAGGTTGGAGTAATTTAGTAATTGATTCCTTGCCTGGCTCTCGCCCGTGCCAAGGCCGCGTTTGAGGGTAATATGTTTCCTAATCTTATCCGCCGGAATAAGATTTTTATGTTAATCCACTCGCTGGTCTCTTGGTCACTTGGGAAGCTCCGGAGAAGCTTCATAAGGGCCGGAGCGACCCGGGCAGGCAGGCCGTGCTCCCCGGCTGCAGCATCTGCAAGACAACAGACGAGTTAATGTGCAGAGCAGGGAGACATGTCATGCAGCTCTGCGTCTGCAGGCATGAGGAGTCACAGATTTATCCGCTTCACCTTTTCCCTCAGGTACAGGATCTGTAAACACTGCTCACTCATTCCCATATAGGCTACATAAAAAAGGGATATGGATCCTGTTGATTATCAAGCAACATATAAACATGAGAAATCAAATTTAAGCCAGTAAAAACAGAAATAAATAATATTTTCAATACAATACAATAAAATAAAATAAAATAAAAAACATTTCTGCCTCGCATCTAAATGCCTTATTTTTATGATGCTTTTGCAATGGCATCACCCCTGAAAGTCATATCCACATTGAAGGCGTCTGGACTCTGTCCTCCACATTAAAACGAGGATAAAACTGGGATGAGGAAGATGCTCCTCACCATCACCGAGGCGCACAGCGGCCTCAGACTGAAGACGCATCAGGTGAAAACACGTCAAAACTGCAGTAACAACCAACATCGTGACTGCGCCTGAACGCAGCAGGCTCGAACACTGACGTCTTTTGTGCAACTTTTCTGTTTTTTTTTCTCTTCCTGCAGACACCGAGAGAAGACACCAGCCTGTAATTGAATTTTCCTCTTCCCCAGATGTCACTTTCCATCTGTGCGCTTGGAAACGCGATGCGCCTTTTACGCACAAGTCCGGAACACCTTTAACTCTGATTTTTTTCTGTTGTGTCATTAACATCTTAGTGCGCAGTTGGAGCTGGTAAAAAACCGATGCTGCTCACGAGAATGACAGAAAATACAAACAACAATCAAAAGTGGAAGATAAATTATTATAGGCACAAATGGTTTGCGTGGGACCATAATATATAATACAATAAAGTCCTGTAATACAGGGTTCGGTCAAGATATGAATTTCTCATTCTCAAACAGGCGAATCACTCCGTTTTGGAGAAACTGTCGCACAAACCACCGTTCCTGATTTTCTCTCTCTCTTTTTTGCAGGTGAAACCCATGCCTCTCCATCCTGTCAAATTGAGATATCACGCTAAATTGTCATGAGAGCACGCCGAAATGAATATTTGATGTTATCTGTTGCCGAGCCCCTCCCCGGCAGCACAAGGCCTTATTAATAACCGTTTTGATAAGCGCAGGATTTCCTCGGGCGGAGGAGTGAGACATTAGATGTGAAATGTGACAGCGGGACCCTCCCCTCGCCCTCTCTCTTTATCCTCCTCTGTTCCTCGCCTTTTCGGGGAGTGGATCCATCCAATCCATCCAGAGACAATGGCATTTTGTTCCTCTTTTTGTCCCTCCTGTCGACCCGCATTCCTATATTGCTGAGCAACGATAGTGCGCACTAAATGGAGAGGAGTTCCTCGCAGCCTTTAAAAGTGTCCATCCCGGCTATTGTCCGGCACTTGCCCAGGAAATTTAGGGTCTTGCACACATCGCATTTTCCTGATTTATTTAAGTGAGCGCATATGGCCGGAGCTCTTTATACGCCACTGAATCACAAATTAACCACCGCTTGACTTGAATTAAAGGATCATTACACTAACTGTAAATCACTGATTCCGCCCATCGCTGCGTGTTTGCTTTGGGAAGCTGGTGCTCAATATGAAGAGCCGTGCAACCTGCGGGCCCGATGCAGCGCACAGTTTTGCAAATGTTGTGTTTTGCAAAAAGCTTAAAAAAAAAAAAAAAATCCTCTGAGTTAAATCAAATCACCTTGAGGTTGAAAGTTTAACCCAGACTGCAAAATTTGTCCTTTCTGGTTTAATATTCTTAAATCAAAATATCTAAACATCAATGTCCACCCTTCAGACTTTTTTTTTTTTTCAAACCAGCTGAAAGAATTAAAAGATGTTGAAACTATAAAAGGAGGCGTTTCAATGGCTGGTGGACTATGGTGGACGGACTATAGACCACAAGAATAAAGAGCCGGTTCACTGAAAGAAACCGATGGCTAAAAGCTATAATTGTATTTGCCTCGGCAAAATATCAGAAAAGACTTCTCGTTTCTTTGAGCGTTATTAGATTAATTCCCAGAGATGGGTTTCTTTTCTCGCTGCCAGACGCGTGGAGGGAGGACGGTGAACCATTTGGCTCTTTGGTTTCAATAATTAAATTAACCATTTGGTACAACTTTTGGGTCCCAGCTCGCGTGTAGAAAGAGAAAATAAAAAAAGACAACATTTACATAATAGGGTCCGGGTTGTGTCAAGAAAGATTTAACTTTTTTTCTCCCTCGTTGATCTCTGAAAGGGGAATGTACACAGGAGAGAAAAGACAGAAACACACTGCAACACGTCAGCAATTGTGGAAAAAAATAATTGATGGCAAATGCAGCCGGGACTTTCTCTGTTTCCACCAGACAATGTGCTGCACCTTGCGTGGAAAAAAAATGTCCACCTTAAGAAGGCATTTTGGTATCACATTCAGTCTTCAAATCTTGTTTTTATTCAGTCTAGTTACCGAAATAAAAAAAAAAAAGTAAATAGAAAAAAGCATGTGCAGGTAAGGTAGACACACAAATTGGCCTTGAGAATCTTACTTTCATTTTACATGCATCTTATTTTAAAAAGTGGGAAATAATCTGAAAATGAGCTGATATTTCATTTCATATTTCGATATAATTTCAGGACATTTTTGGCTCCAGCATCATGAAACAAGGCAGAAAAAGACAGATCACTCCTTACATATCAAGATATTGATCATTTTCTTTCCTGGAAAATTCTTTATCTGCATGGCTTTGATTTGAGTTTTCCTTCCACCACGCAGCTCCCAGCCCAAGCTGTATTTATGACGCAGCACAGATAAATAATATGAAGGATAACATCAAATCAATATTTATCCTAAACAACTCGCATCTCCCCAAGCCCTCATGAGCCTCTGGAAGCAACAACAATAAACTGTAGTAGTTAAAATTTTATAAAAACAAGATAAAAACTGTAAAAATAATTAGCAGGTTAATTAAAATTACTATACAAGAAATTATCATGCAATTTCTAGGGTCTAAAATTGCACCACCATCACCAAATGCTATGGTGATATCACAGATGATAAAAATTTACGAATAAGAGTCCCCATAGGAATATTATAGAAATATTACAGTAATTTTTCCTTACATAGAGGCTCACAACAAGCTCACTGCCACACAAATTCAATCAGTGGAACAGGCCTCGTGGTTCACCACCGTGAACAAAACGACACATCAGACATTCATCTGCTAAATTTAATCTCAGCATCATAATCCCTGTTTCCTTTTCCTCCGTAATTTGGTGGCTTCGGAGGAGAAAAGCCGCGGCCCGGGCGAGGACTTGAACTCGGTCCAGAGCAGCAGCACGCAGTGTGGAGGCGCCGTGCAAGAAAGGTTCACCTTATTACCCCAAACCAAATTAAGCACTCAGCCAATATTGTGAGCCTAAGAGGTCCGATGACTGCCGCGCCAGTTCGTTACTTTCATTAGAAAGATGTTATTCGCCAAATAAAAGGAATAATGAAAGTAATAAAGACAATTACAAACTCATTTGAATCATAAAAAACACACCCCGAAGTTTAGCGCAGATCAGGCTTCGGCACTGCAGGGGAAGAAGGAGAAATAATGTTTGTAAAAAAAAAAAAAAAAATGGTTTGGCAAAATAAAAAAAAAAAAGAAAAGAAAAGAAAGAAAATAATGTGATATCATTTTCGTATTGAGGAGTGAACTCGTTTATTTATGCGGGCAAATGTTAATATCTATCGTCTAATATATGGAGATATTTCATAAGTTTATTTTCATTTTGCAGGTTCACGGCCATGACCCGATTAAAACGCCACAGTCATTAAGGAATAATAAAAATATAACCCAAAGTGGAACCATAACATTAAAAAAAAAATCTCGGTGTGCACACACTGCAAAAATGACACATATCGAGCCACTTAGCCTCATATTTACTCTTAGAATATGGATAATTTCCTGAAATAATAAAAATAAAAAAGAGAAAGAATCTTTCAGTTTGCTTCAGTGCAGTTTCACCTGTTTCAGGGCTTTTTTCTGGAAAACAAGTGTCCTGCATCCTGAAACCATGCAAGGCAGAATAAGGCAGATAAATCACACCTGCTGCAAGAATGTTATTTTTTGCAGCAGGTGTGATATATCAATATTTTAATTAATATTGCATCACCAGGTATGATGCAATATTAACTAGAATACTGGAACCAGCTGCAGGGGAAACAAGTGAGATGATTTCCCCCCAGTTTTTTTTTTTTTTTTTTTTTTTCACTTGTTTCGCAAGGAAAAAAATATATATATAAATTTGAAGGCGCAGTAGTGGATTAAAATGGGCCCGTCTGCAGTGCGCTTGCCTCGGTGCAGAGCAGCAGAGCAGCTCTCAAGTCAGGAGAGAGTGAAAACAGTCGGACAAGACGGGCAGAAAGAGAGGCAGAGGGGGGAATACTATATGTGAAATTCTGCCCAAGGTATACGGTCGCTTAAAAGGCTTAAAAGCTTGGAGAAAATTGGATCAGGGAGAATCGTCACCCAACTTTCATTATTTCCAAGTGGTGTGATTGAATTAAAGGGCAAGATGGTGGTTGGAGAGGAGTGGGGTGGATGGATAGGAGGAGGGGGTGGGGGGGTGGATGTGGTGGAGAGGGGTGGTGTGTGTGTGTGGTGGGGGGGTGCGTAATGGCGTGGTATTAAATTCTAATTAGAGATGCAGGGGATCAATGATAGGGAGGTTGGACAGCCCGGGCCCCCAGTGCCAGCCCAATAGACTGATGAGTTATTGTCATGTAAAAAAGCGCTAGCAATAAGACCAAACGCTTTGCTATTGTCCAAGCGGAAAGAGCCAAGTTTATTATGAGGACTATATGCTCTAGAGACCTCGGGCTAGGCGGCTCTTAGGGGGCTTTTCATAAAACAGGGCTAGGTTCCTATAAAGGAGGCCAGTTTTGGAGCAGGCGCTGAGCAGTGAACATCTACCCACCGTCCAGCCTCCTTCACATCAGTTCAAACCAAGCAAGTCATCTTTCCCCCCCTACTCAGACCGCGCGTCCTCCTCATTTTGTTTTTAATTTTTTAACCTAATTTTTGAGTTTTGTTTGACATTTTTTTCCAGGGAAGTGCAGCTTTCTAACTCCACCGAGCCTTTTCAAATGTATAAAATGGAGTATTCTTACCTAAATTCCTCTGCCTACGAGTCATGTATGGCCGGGATGGACACATCGAGCTTGGCATCGGCCTATGCGGACTTCAGTTCGTGCAGTCAGGCCAGTGGCTTTCAGTACAATCCCATCAGGACCACTTTCGGGGCCACCTCCGGCTGTCCGTCCCTCACGCCGGGGTCCTGCAGCCTGGGGACCCTGCGGGACCACCAAAGCAGCCCGTACGCCGCAGGTAAGCAGCGGCTCCGGAGCCTCAACCCGGCGTATTATAGGACGCCTTGATTGCATTTGAAAATGGAAATGTGTTTAGTATTTACCAAACGAAATTTGCTTACACAAATGAAAGAATTTATCACGTTAGAAGCGATTGCAGGCAAGAGGTAATTCGGTTACGGGGTTATACTATCCCAGTCACACCCAAAACCGCCAACAAAATTATCTTAAGCTGCCAAAATGATAGGCATAATTTATTTACTTTGCGATGAGACATAAAGCTTCGAAAATAATTAGATAACCAAAGACTAAAGCTCATTATTGACACCGAATTGGAGTTACAGTTGCAACAAGCGGGGCGGATGGGAACATTATGACAAGTTTCCAAACTTGAACCTCAATCTGAGGCGCAACAATTAGTTTAACATTACAATTAACCGCATCACAGGTCAGCAACGTTATCAATTCTGAACTAATTCACAGGTAATCAAAGGCATAATAGAATAGAAAGCCTTAGCCAGGCGAACTAACCGGATTTTGCACAAAATATTGAATTTGAATTTACTTCCATTTGACAACATAGCAATTACACACGATCATATCTTTCCATTACTCCGCAGATAAGACCGCGACACGACTAACAGTGACATTTCATTTGGTTTACAGTTCCCTACAAACTCTTCACGGATCACGGCGGACTGAACGAGAAGAGAAAGCAGAGACGCATCCGGACGACGTTTACCAGCGCGCAGCTGAAGGAGCTGGAGCGGGTTTTCGCCGAGACTCACTACCCAGACATCTACACCCGGGAGGAGCTGGCGCTCAAAATCGATCTGACTGAGGCCAGAGTGCAGGTACAGCCACCGGCTCTCCAAGGACACACCAACCGCTTCCATTACGCACAATCACGCACAATTACGCACGAGGATATTTAGTGGAGTTATGATACAATTAAGAAACATTTAGATACAATATGCATAATTAATTATTTTCTAACGGATTTTCACTGAATTAACAGACCTCATATGAAACACTGACATGATGAACCTGTCGCCCCAGTGACACAGTTTACACAGCAGTGCGCGCAAGAAAGAACTGGTTTCATTTTTTGGCCACATGACAAACATTTAAACCACAAGTAGCTTTAAAGGCATTTAGGAATTTCAAGATAATATTCATTTATCTGGGTTTATTTGAATATTGGAACTGGGAGTTAAGATTTATACAGCCGTATGAAGACTGGTTGACAATTTCATGGAAATCAAGCAACTTCATTTGACATTATAAACTGGCGGCTGACCATCGCTGTTGTTCCCAATCTTTGAATTTCAGGTGTGGTTCCAAAACCGACGCGCAAAGTTCCGCAAACAGGAGCGCGCAGCTGCGGCGGCAGCGGCGGCTGCCAAGTCCGGTTCTGGGAAGAAGTCCGACTCCAGAGATGAAGACAGCAAAGAGACCAAATCCACCGACCCCGACAGCACGGGAGGACCGGGCCCGAACCCGGTGCCCACCTCCAACTGCGGCGGCCCGAGTCCAACCGGAGGCCAGGTCAACACCACCGGGAACGGACAGGTGGACCAGGTGAAGACCTCCGTGGCCACCGGCATGGGGGCGACCGCACCGAGCCAAGGCTGGGCCACCGCCCCGGGGACCATCACCTCTATCCCGGACTCATTGGGCGGACCGTTCGCCAGCGTACTGTCATCTTTGCAAAGACAGAACGGAGCCAAAGCGACATTAGTAAAGACCAGCATGTTCTAATGAAGTTTCACAGCGGGGGAAGAACAACAGCGCAGAGGGAAACAGCCCGTTTCCTCCTCCGGAGACTGAAAAGCAATGGTCCAAGGACAATGACACGCAGTTAAAAAAAGAAGACGACAACTCTTTTCGTTCATTTTTATGCCTTGCGCCGTTTTCTTCCGGTACATCGTGTGGGTCATTTGACATTTACACCGCGAAAACATCCACCTTAAGTCACTCAAGTCTCGTATTTAGTCTCAAAACCCTTATTCGTCTTAAAGCAAGCGAAAAAAAATCTACCAGTGGGATGAGACAATTCCACTTTTTTCGTTTTTTTCCCTAGAAAAAATAACGAATAGCCTAGAACAAAGCAAAATAATAAGGATTTTTCCACTAGTATCAACAAAATGAAATTTCTCTCAAGAGAAAAGTTCAAACAAGTTCAATTATAATTGGAAACAAGTGAAGCATCTCATTTCAAAGGCAGTTTTTTCTCGTTTTAAGAAAAATTAAACTCCCATGACTCGGTATTGGATTAAGTGACTTGTTAAGGTGGATGTTTTTTTTTTTTTCTTTTCTTTTTATTTGGGTCAGGTTATAGTAAAACCACAGAGGTTTATTTGCGCAGTGGACACGTGGAGCCTCATTTTCATTCAGAGACTGTTCATTCCCATCACTGCGGATGCGCACCAACACCAACCATCCACCGAGACGCCGATGCACTCGCTTTTCTTTTCTCTTTAGAGACACAACCTGCTGTGTGGAAGCAGCCTCTCACATTTTTTTTTGTTTCCAAGACTGCTGAGAGTTTAGTTTCTTTAAATTATCGATATAAACACAATTATTTCCTCGAAAAAAGGCACAAACTACTGCAATGTTCACCCTTGACAGGAATCTGTATGTTTTGTGTGTCTTTCTACGGCAGTGTTTTTGTGGCTCAGATTGTATAGTGTTAATACGTATTATTGTCTCCTATAGTTGACCATAGGCCATACTCCCTCGTAGATCGACCATACAGTCTTTTTGATGTTTTACAAAAATTCCCTTGGAAAAATTTATTTTGGGTAAAAAAAAAAAGGGAATGGATGCAAACATTGTATTTATTTCGATATAATTTGCATGTTGTCTCTCTTTGTCTTTGATTTTACGATGAGTTCCCTCCCATTTTGTGAGCATTATGTAACGTTTTGTCCAGGATCTGAAAGTTATTTATATGTAGGTAATGAATGCTTATATTTAAGAAGGAAATATTTCTACATGTGCACATAGTTTTCCAGGTGTACCATTGAAATGGTTGTTGATGATAAAAAAATATTGAAGTCCATGCTTTTGTCATGTTTTCTTTGAATGGGGTTAAACAAATAATTCAGATTACAAACTGTCTAAGTGCTGATGGCAAATCCCAGGGCTCCGCTGAGATTAGACGGACGTTATGCACTGTTAAAAAAATCTCCTTAATCTGTCTCATTTTCACTGGTCAAATCTTGTTTTTCTTGCAACAAGGTAAAAAATCTGCCTGTGGGATGAGATAATCCCACTTATTTCCAACTCCAAACTCAGCTTGTTTCCAGAATTTTCCTACACCAAGTGTCATTTTCTTGATCCTACTGGGCTGAACTGCCTCATCCTGCCTCGTTTCAACAGATTTAATCCTGTTCCTACGGAGAAAAATCCTAAAACAGGTGAAACTTCACTAAAAACAAGTGGGATTATCTCATCTCACTTGCAGGTTTTTCACCTTGTTGGAAGCAAAACAAGATGTTAACTGTGAATTTGAGACCAAAGGACCTCAGATAGATATATTTTCTTTTTTGAAGCCTAATTTATTTCAGCACCAGGGACAGCGCCGCGCAGAGGAAAGTCTGAATTTTTCTTAAATCAGGAGGGAAAAGCTGCCAAGAGGAGGAGATATTTTTTCTCAAAACTTCATTTGTGCAAGGTTTCCTCCACAATCAAGAGTAAATCTCCTGAAAAAAAGCAAAACTAGCCAGAGGGATCCACCGGTGTCACCGCCCACATTCAGGAAAACACCTGCAAACCAGTTGATTTGCGTCGGAAACAAGTGGCATTATTTCACTCCAAATGTCAGATTTTTTTTTTTCACTTGTGTGGAGAAAATATTTTACATTTCAATACAAGACTAAATAACTAGTAAAGATGGCTGTATCCATATCACGCCTATATATATAGCCATAAATTTGTGTCTAGATCTGTTTTTTTTTTTTTTTTTTTTTTTTTTTTTAAATGAACTTCGAGGTTTAAAAGGCCTTGTACTTTCCTTTTCAGCTGAGTTTAGAAAAATGAAACCAGGTTAAAATATTTCACACACTGACATATTTTTTTTTTTAGTTTTAGTATCAAGCATTTAAAATATTTCTCTGTTTCCCTCACGGATTCTTCTTTATTCTTTATGGATTTTCATTTTTTTTTTTTTTTTTTTGTGTGAAATGAGGTCAGCTCAAAACAGGCAAAAAAATGCAACTCGAGGCAGGATTTTAATTTATAACATTTTATTTATAAACATACAGTATGCTATAAATGCCGTTGCATTTTAACATCAAATTAATCTATATTTCGGATAGTGTTTCAGGTGAATATTACAATAAATACAGAACAGACGTAAAGGTTTTCATTCCCAAGCTATCCTGTTAAGACCGTCTGGACAATTTCTCCTTTCCCCTCCAAAAAAAAAAAAAAAAAGATCCTCCTGCGAAGAGACTCAGCCGAGATTTATTCATCATCAACTAAATAAGGATAAAAAATAGAAAATAAAATACACAATCAGAACCGAAGCTTAAAAATACTGGATATCAGAGAAATAAACCTGGAGGAGGAGGAGGAGGAGGAGGGCGAAGCTTGGCTAGGACATGATTCAGGGAGTCCAGGAGGAGGAGGAGGCTGCTAGTTTGCTCTCATACAGCAAAATCATTTGGTTTTAGGCTTAAAACGTGCATTTACATCCACAAATACACAACCGAGTTCTTCTCATACAGGTTCCAAAAAAAAAAAGAAAAAAGAAAAAAAGGAAAAAAAAAAAAAAGAAGCAAGTGACTGAAAAATGTCCAACTGGCGGCACAAATCCTCAGTTTGATCCAACCAAATATTGCACAGGTGCAACTGCTGGTATAAAGAGTTCATCACATCACCTCTGCCACTAGATGTCACGTGTACTGGTGGGTTTTGGTTGTTGAAAATGAGTCCTACCACTGAGCATTTATCAAAATTACACCTCAGTTATAACGGCATACAGGAGTCTATGCGTTTGCTCTAGAATAAAACGACATTCAGAGTAAAATCGATGGTTTCCCTTGCAGAGATCTAGGCCTAAATATCAAATATTTCCAAGGAGGACAAACTGTGTTCCTTTGCATTGGCTTGTTTTGTTGTTGTTGTTGTTGTTATCACTGCAAATCACAGAGGAATCACAAGAGAGAGGGAGGATGAGGAGGGTGTGTGTGAGTGAGGAGGGGAGGGGAGGGGAGGGGATGCAGCCTTTCTGTCTGCGGCTCGAGCTCTGAGTTAAAAAAACGGGATCAAGCAGACAAAACGACACGACGGCCGGTGGGGTTTCGTCTCCCTCTTCTTTCCTAAGGCACATGAAGTCCTGACTTTCCGAAGCTGAGAGGCCGGCCGAGGAGACGACCTGACGTGACCCGAAGCACAGAGGCAGCTCACAAAGTCGAGTTATTGCCCTGATGATGCAACTACGTTCAAATAAAACTGGAAAAAAAAAAAGAAAAGAAATGAAAAATAAAAAAGCTAATTTTACTCCGAGCACAGAACGAGAGACATGGAGGAAGTTGCTGTGGGGGGGTCGAAGGGATTTTACTGAAAAAAAAAAAAAAAAAAGAAATCACTCTAATATTCCTCTAAGGTCTTAGTGTGTGTGTGTGGTAATCAGTAGTTTATAGTTTTGACTGAAATTATTGCACTTTATGGTGTTTTTCTCTCACTATGATATTCCTACAGGGAGTTTATATAGCATCCTGATGAATTTTGAATATAGGATTACTATAGTTTGTTTTGTTACGGTGTTAAACTGCATTTTTCTGTTATAGGTTAGTGAAAAAAGTAAAAAATAAAATAAAATAAAATAAAAAAAATCCAGTCTGATCTGTCTGACCACATATCAAGTTTTCTATCCAGGCTTTGGATCTATTTTTCTCTTCTTTTCTCTTTTTTTTTGCACCGATAACCCCAAATAAGGAGGTAAAGTTAAGGAAAAATAATTGTCAAATAATAACCAGAGCTCATGTTGGTGAATCAAGTCATTTATACGGGGTGTATTTTCCATTATATGGAATTAGATGGGATTTTTTTCCCCACAATTTCCAGTTAGAATGGGATTATATTACAAAACCTGGACAGCAGCAAATTATTAGTATTTTTAGAGATTTGTTGATGTTGGCTGTGTCAGTCTAGTCTACCTGTGTCTCAGCCTCAGTGAATGTCGCTGCGTTTCCACGGAGGGAACTCAAATTTAAAATGGCCGCCACCCCGGGGGTGGTTTCTCTCTCAGTGCATGATCAGATCAGACGGAGCCTGCGATGGAGCGCACGGACCAATCAAATCCACAGGGGGATTCATTTCATTCACGTATCGGATGACACACATACAAAAACACGGTTTCTGTTCTTGTTTTTTTTCTTTTTTTTTTTTGTGTGTGTGTGTGTGGCGTTGGAGTGTTTCCTGTCCGGTCGGCAGGATGGAGCTCCGGGTGATGAGCTGCAGGGGGGAGCCAAGGTCCCGACACGCTTTGGAGGACACGATCTGCACAGAATCTACTTAGAGAAGGATGGGATTTCTTCCACGAACATTGTGCTTTTCTGTCAGCTGGGCGTCGTCACAACGTGGTCGGCTGGCCGGCGGCTGGAAGGGAGAGAGAGAGAGAGAGAGAGAGAGACAGAGAGAGACAGAGAGAGAGAGATATCATTTGTATGACAGACAGCAGTGATTCTCTGTGAGCTTCAGCTGGGAGAAATGCAGCTCTAATGAACAAAATCCTCTAAAGCGACTAAGCGGCTGCTGTGAGAGGCTTCAGGTTGGAGTTGGAGTTTGATGTGATTCGTTCTTGTGGTTTTAAAATGCGAGCGGCTGCTGAGAGTTTTATTGAAATGTGTGTGTTTTGCTTCAGTTTTGTGTCAGGAAATACGAACGGGAGAGAAATCAAGTTAGTGTCGTTTTTCTTCCCAAACCGCTGCGTCAACTCTCTGCGCGGCTCTTCCTCCTGGACCGGCTCTGGATCCGGATCCTCCAGTCAGAGCCGCTTCGTTACGTTCTTAATTTTCTTTATTAAAGCCGCCCTGCGTGAGATGTTTATATGAAATACGCCCATCACACCGGAACAAATCACAAAGTCAGGCTGCTATGGAGAAGAGCTGAGATCCTGCAGGTTTTTCCAATCTGGACGTTTGAAAGCTATCTCTAAATATACTGCACATGACAAAAAAGACAACAACGCCGGATAAGTCGTTGTAGCAAAGTTTTGGGTTTCTATGAATGTAAAGTGATTCAAAATGTTGTAAAAAAGCAAATAATATCATTTTGATCGGTGCATGTGGCCCTGCAGACACACGACAGCTGGGTGAAGCCAAAATGAAAGTGTGTGATGTGATCTGAGCAAAACATTCAAACACGTGATCTCAGGCAAACTTTATCATTTTTCCGGGATCTCACCCATATTTTCGTGACATTTGATCAGTTTTTGAATTTTCCACGACTGGAAAACAAACTAGCCTATAAATTCCCAGATTTCCCAGATTTTCCAAGACGCACGGAAACGCTGTGTGTGTTGCTGCTCCTTCAGAATAAAATGCAGCTGATATCACAATTCATTTTTCCGCCCTGTGATGCATGTTATTACATTTTTGTATCACGATACATTGAATTTCAATATCGTCACCGTGAGATTTCATTAGTTCTTGTGTGTGTGTGTGTGTGTGTGTGTGTGTGTTACATGAGGAGAGAGAGACTCACAGCGGGATCGAATGTAGCACTGGTGGCAGTTGAGGAGGCCGTTCCTGATCCGGACGTCCGTCCCCGTGGTCGTGTCGCCGAGCTGTCCCTTACACACCCCACACTGAGAGAGAGAGGGAGAGAGAGAGAGAGAGAGAGAGAGAGAGAGAGAGAGAGAGAGAGAGAGAGAGAGACATTTTTAGTTTTAGTTAAACGCAAACTTTTGAGAAGTTGACAATGTCCAAATGTTCAAATGTGGATCAGGTGCATCTCCATCACCGGCTCTGAAAGGTGCACGATGCAAAAACGAGCGTCGGCTGATGTGAGGACCGTTGAGACTCAACATAGCAGTAATCATCAAACTGATTTTTTTTTTGTTTCAAATTGTGAGAAAAGTGGCTTGATGGAGACGCGGGATCCCCGTTGTATTTAAAAACTGATGGTGGTTGATCTTTAACGATGAAGAAGGGATCTGCTGCAGGAGGAGTTGACGGACCTTAAAGCAGTGAATGTGGAAGTAGAGGCTGAGAGTCTCGATGATCATGGCCGCTCCTTTTCCTAAAGGCTGACCACAGCTGGAGCACAGCTTCTTCCCACTGACGGACCTGAGAGACAGACAGACAGAGAGAGAGACAGACAGACAGACAGACAGAGAGAGAGACAGACAGACAGACAGAGAGAGAGACAGACAGACAGACAGACAGACAGACAGAGAGAGAGAGAGACAGACAGACAGACAGACAGAGAGAGAGAGAGAGAGAGAGAGAGAGAGACAGACAGACAGAGAGAGAGAGAGACAGACAGACAGACGGACAGACAGAGAGAGAGACAGACAGACAGAGAGACAGAGAGAGAGAGACAGTGTAAGTCATAGTCTTATTTCTTACCTTAAAAACTGAATAGACAGGTAGAGGGAAGTGATTCAAACCCCACCTGGGGATTCACACACTGACCCTCGACACTTTTTCAGTTTACTAACAGGATGGACAACATTTCATAATTCAATAACTGCAATAAAAAAAGTTACAGTACGTATCGTGTATCGTATTATCGCGATATTTGCACCATTTTCTTCTGCTGCTGTAATTACAAACAAGAAGCCCATCACAACTCCACAAGCTCTCCATAAAAATTATATTAGACTTTGTAATCACATTTTTTAATTGTTTATATTCTAGCGAGACAACGCTGTTGCGTGAAAGATTTGCGGCTCGGAAATAAAGTGAAAGCTGAACAGTCCTGTGTCCAAATGTCCTGTTCCTCCTGCAGCTTTTGGCCTCAGTGCAAACGAATGCAGTTTATTTGACAGAGAGCAAAGAGTTTGGAGGAGAAGCCGTCTGTTCCCTTGTCCAGAGAGTTTTAATGCCACGACAGATCTGTCTCTTCACCTGTCTGTCTCCACGTCTCGGCTAACGGTCCGTACAGACCGGCTCTGTCTGAATAATAAAGTGGAGATCACACTGTCACAAGGTGGAGGAAACAGCCGTGCTCAGCAACAGAGCTGAGAGCGACACGCTGGATTTTAAACTGTATATTCACCAGACCACCACTAGGGGGCAAAGCCTGCAAACCTGTGTATCACTCATTAACGTTTTTGAGAAATAAGCCAGTGGAGCCCTCTAGTGGTGGCAGCTAAACATCGGACGGGCTCCACCAGGCACAGCGCTGCCTGTTGTCCTGTTTTATCCGCCTGTTTGTTGTCAGTAATGACAAATGAAGGAGCTCACATTTAGTTTGGGACACTTTTTAGCTCGTTACCACCGCGACTGTCAGTTATTCATTTCAATAATCACTTTTAAGTTGCTGTAGCTATTAATGACATGTGAATAGGGGAATGCAGCGGAGAACGATATTTTTGGCAAATGCACTGACAGAGATGTCTATTAATGAGGGCTGCTGTCGTCAAATAAACAAATTAAAGTGAATAAATATTGGGGGTGTAACAATCCACTGATCCAGATCGATGTATCGATTTAATGATAACTGATCCAATATCAGTGATGCAATATGAGAAAACACTGATCCATGTCATTATTTTAATCCTGAAACCATTTAATTGTCTGGAGGACTTCAGTGATAAAAATGGCGTCATATTTTGGATGATTTTGTGTTATGCTGTTACATTTGGCTGATTGTGGTAAACGGACACACGGTATCATCTCATACTGACCCTGAATTTAATTAAATCAAAATTGTATTGTGGCAGAATTTGTGATATCGGCAAATATCACATCATTGTTCGAAGAATCGGTACGATATCACATCTTGATGAAACCTGTGATGCACACGTCTAATAAATATCATCCATCAGACAGAACAACAGAAATCCGTGCAGGTTTAATCCGCGTTTAATCCGTCAGATTTTGTCGTCATGAGAGTCTCTCCGGGCCGCAGCGAGGCTCCTGCTGCAGTGGGGGTTAATGAGATGGAGGCAGCACAGCACAAAATGACAAAGCAGAAATGAACTGAGTCATACACACACACACACACACACACACACACACACTCACACACACACACTGTCACACACACACGCCCCACCCTCCATGTGTGATGCGGTACCTGTTTGGCGTTGGAGGCAGCGTGTCTGGCAGCGGGCTGGGTGCAGGGGACTTAGACGGGCTGCGGCCCGTGTTATTATCAATGGGAACGCACCTGGAAGTGGACAGCAACATGCAACATGATGATGACACACAGCCGCAGCAATCCTATTGGCTCCCACTGAGCCGAGACGAGCCAATCCAAGCCGGGGATGAGCTGGGTGGCACTGATCTGGTGACAGTTTGGGTAAAAACCTAACCTCTCTCATGACAACATGCCTCTGCTCTGTAACACACTGCAAAAAAAACAAACAAATGTCTTCACACGCCATTCAGGCTCATCGTCAGGGCTCAAATCTTGTTTTTCTTTCAAGAAGGTAAAAAAATCTGCCAGTGGGATGAGATAATCCCACTTGTTTCCAGTGTAGTTTCACTTGTTTCAGGGATTTTCTCTGGGAAGAAGCATGAATCTGTTGAAACGAGGCAGATCAGCCACTGGGATCAAGAAAATGACAACAAGTGGGATTAACTCATTCCACTAGCAGATTTTTTTTTTTTTAACTTTGTTGGAAGAAAAACAAAAATTTGAACTCTAAAGATGAAACTTGAAATTGACATGGAAATTTGCTGCAGAATAAAGTGAGATGTGATACTGTGTGACTCATCCTGCAGCCGGACCTTTGTGTCATGCAGTATGAGCGCTGCATGAGGGGGAGGAATATGGGCTAAAATTAAGTGGTAAATGATGCCACCTGCTGGTCATTCAGGGGAATTAATGTTCCATATAGGCAACATGAACCCTTGATGTCTTTAACAGCCCAATGTGGTGTCTTCTGTGCGATCTTGATGTTTACCAAAAAAAGCCAAAATAATGATCACTCTCGAGCAAAACAAAATAAAATATGGGTAAATGGTAAAATCTTTCATGCAGCCGATGAAACAAGCATCGTGCAGCCATGATGTCGTCCCTGCAGCCTCTGTTCAGTGCAGCTGCAGTTTTACCAACAGGGAGGCTGTGAATCTGTGCCGGCTGCGTATCGGCTTCAATTCCCGTTTAACAGCTGAATGTCCGGAAGCAACACGTTCACTGTGAATTGATCCACATCAGGCCGTTGACCCATATTTGATAAAATGTAATCTCAGGGGTCCTCATCTGATAAGATTAAGTTATTCCATAACTCTCTATACTGCAGAAACCTATGAACTAAATAGTCATTCTTATAGATTCTTTCACTGGGCTAATCTCTAGTTAATAATCTAGTCATAATAGTTAAATTAAAATACTCCTCATTTTTCTGGGACCCCCTGGAACCCCCTTAAGGACCCCCAGGGGCCCTCGAGGGGGGTTGAGGTGTCTTGTGATGTCTCAAATATGTGATTATTGTGGCTTATGACAGTTAAAAATCAGGTGTGACGTTTTACACATCAACTACAGATGGAGAAGAAAGCAGGATACAGACAGAAGCCTTGAACACACACACACACACACACACACACACACACACACATACACACAATTTCTGGACCTGGGTGTTATTATTTTTTTTTTTTCAAAGCAGACTCATCCGTCACAGCTTCGGTGTTTATAATGGCCATGTTACTAACAATATTAGGGCTAATTACACTGCTGTCACCCAGATTACAAGGATAAGATTATTTTTCCCCGTAAAATGGTGATGTCAGGGATTACCTCGTTATTTTTTAGTAATAACATTACAGCTACTTCTCTTTCTTTGCTTCAGCTGAGTTATGACAAATGTATCACTTCAAAAACCGCATCAATAAGCTCATACTGACAGTGAAGGGCGCCCTCTGCTGTTTGGCTGCTATAAAACACAGCAATTATGAGAAGGACATGAAGGGAAGAGAAACTTTTCAGGGACTCCACCCGGCTCGACTGAAACAGTGCAGGAGTCGCTGAAAACGTGGACTGAAGGTTAAAGAACACGCTGGCTGAGAAGCACGCACACACACACACACACACATACACACACACACAGACACACACAGACACACCTCCTGTCTCCTGCAGTCCGGCTGAGCCTCTTGCTGTCTGGTAGAGCTTCCTGCTGCCTCTTGCCTGCGGTCGGGGTTTTGGTCGGAGCCGGAGGAGCCTTCTGTCCGTTCTGACTGAGCGTCTCCACCTGGCTGCTGCTCTGAGTCAACAAGCTGAGCACAGCGGAGACAAAATCATCCATCATCTGCCGTCATCAGCATGTCACAAGAAGATTTAACACTTTTTACTTGACCATGTGCACAAGAAATCTCTTATCAGGTGATTGAGTCTCACCTTCAGTGTTAAAATCTTATTGTTCTTCAAACAAGATGAAAAAATCTGTCAGTGGGATGATTTCTGAGGCAAATCAACTTGTTTCCAGAATTTTTTTTTGGATTAAGTGTTATTTTCTTAATCCTAGTGGGCTGATCTGCTTTATTTCGCCTTGTTGCAATGTATTTATTCTTGTTCCCAGACAAGAACTCAAGAAACTGCATTGGAAACAAGTGGGATTACCTCATCCTGCTGACAGATTTTTTTGTTAATGCTGAGTTTATGAAAAGGTCTGTTTCAGATTTGTGCAGCACAGTCCAGATCTTGATTTTTCCACTCATTTATTCATTACATCCCGAGCCAATGTACTTTCACTAAAGCATCGCAAAATAAACTATTCGAGAAAATGTCTCATGCACAAACACCTGCACATTCACACAACTCAAGACTTGCATCCTGGTTTTTCATTGGCCACAGTCCTACTCATTCATTGGCTACAGTGACGCTTCAGTCAGTAGCCAATGACTGAGCAGGACTTTGCTGACCAAAGAGTTTGAGAATTTAAAACGGATATTTTCATCTCCTTTTTGCTGTCGTTTGCCGAAGTCTAACAGCAATGGAAGTTCAAGACAACTCCGGGTGAGTAAATCATTCAAAATATAGTTTTTGAGTGAAATATTCCTTTAGGTCGCTACAAATGTCAGTTAAAGGGCCTAAAATGAATCATTTACTGCTGCTGTGTCCTTTACCACCAAAACAGACAGTGACCCTGTCTGGCCACCGACCTCTTGCTTGTCTTCATGCTGTCGTCCGCCGTGCTGATGTCACTCGTCCGGTCGTTTTCCCTCCGTTTCCACTCCACGTTCTCCGTGCTCCCCCTCTGTGCCGTCCAATCAGAAACAAGGAACAGTCATTTCAACAACCAATCAAAAAAACAAAACAAAAAAACCCCCCAGCATGTCCAGTCATGTAATTTCCAGGCAAAGTGTGACTAAATGTATCTATTAGCCTGAGTCACTGACCGACTGCCTCTCCAGCAGCTCCTGCTTGCGCTCCCAGTCGGCCAGCGAGCGGACGATGGTGTCCTGAGGCTCCGAGGGGGCGGGGAGCTCCCCTCTGATGGGGGAGGGCAGGGCTGAGGAGCGGGGCGTCAGCGGGGTCACCGTCTCCTCCAGTATCCTGCGCTCCTGGTGGGGCAGGAGCAGAGGTCGCGCTACACTTTTTCGTTGTCTGTCATTTTGACTGACAGGGTCGTAAAAATCCCGTCATAATCTATTTTTACCAGTCACTTTAATTTTTTAAATGATAAGGACATATTCAATAGCATTTCATTTTCATTCATTTTTAATTAATATTCAGTCCAAAGTTAGCTGAACAGAAAATCCAAACCATATCTTTTTAAAGAAACTTCTGCCACTCAACTGCCGCGACGTTTTGAATGCGGCAAATTTAATCATATAACATATATACATTATTTGAAATATTAACTATCTTGTAACTATCTATTGCCATTCCAAGCCCATCGCCATTTATTCTTATTAACCCTGCAATTAAACTAAATCCGCCTTGATTTATTTTGCTTTCTATGGTTGTAGAATTGTCAGAATTGTGCACTGACTGAGTGATTTCGCACACCATCGGAAAGCTCCGGTTCTCTGCTCTCAGAAACCGTCTCATTTTTTTTCGGTCGCACCATTGGTTCAGGACTCTTCTGTGATTGGACGGTTGAAGTGTCAGTAGTCCTAAGGAGTTACCGTAATGGCACTGTATATAGGCGCAAAGCTCCGTTTCTCCGGTTTTAGACGTTTTTTTTAAGTTTCTGTGTGTCATAAACGGTCTAGGAGATAAAGATATGTAGAGTAGGCATGCCGAATCCTGTCGGCGCCGACATCATTGATTTAAGAAACATCTTTGCTGTCTTCCCCGGGCTTCATTAACCTGCGGTCCATCCTGTGGGCTGCAGTGCGTCACTGAAGGCTGACGAGGCTCACTTTGGACGGTACATGGAGCGCCTCACTGTCAACACCCAAGTCCCGCCCCCGCCCTACTTCTGATTGGCTAGAAGGCCTATTGTTAGTGTGGTTGAGAACGAAAGCTGCACTTCTATTGGATCCAGAGATATGTCTGTTAGATAAAGCTGGGAGAACCCAGATTTTTTTTTCGCAGTCACACCGGTAAGCCGGAGAACTGGCACCGCACCGGACTGCTATCAGCTCTGTCATTGCCACCAAGTGGTCAGGGGTGTGAACTGCAATCTGTCAAAATGACAGATGGCCTTCAGATTTTTCCGTCACCGTTTAAAAAAAACCGTCAATGACGGAAAATATTCGGTTAACGCGACCTCTGGGCAGGAGGGAGCAGAAGGTCAGTCTTTAAAGGCACATAACAGCTTAAAGAGCGACTCAACGTCAGTATAAAACGTCAGCCACACTGCCCTCTAGTGGCTGACACTTTCAGGCAGGTCATCCCTCTGGCCCGGAGAACGTGCCAAAAAGTTTCAGCCTCTAGAGGGCAGTGCAGCAGCAGCTTTCTGCCTTCAGTAATTTCAAGAAAAATATATTTGTCTCCTTTTTAAATAAAAATCCTGTGGGGAATCCAGATGCACAACCGTTAATATGATAATTTGCTGGCATAAGTGGTATGTCGAATTATTTTTCCATCCTGAGAGATTCGTGTTAAAGTGAGTCGGACGAGCATAAAAACTTGCTTTGTGATTTCAGAGATGTGTAGAAAAAAATATCCTGAAACAAGAGACACTGCATCTCGTCCCACTGGCAGATTTACTTTCACATGTTTCACGAAAAACAACAGACACACACACACACACACACACACACACACACCTCCTCGTGGTACTTCCTCTCCTCCTCGGCCACCTCCCTCTGCGCCTTCTCCCACTCCTCCTTCAGCTTCGCCTGCTCGCGGTGGTACTTCTCCTGTTACCATGGCAACAGACACATGACACACAGCACAGAGCCGCAACAAGAAGCGACGGGGCGAACTACAACTGTCCGTGGGTGGGAAACACACACGGGCCGAGGCAGAAATTACATCGGGACCCCAGAAGACTGAGGGTTTGTTTTTTTTTTCTTCCTTCTAAAAGCTTTTGAGGGTTTCTGTTTCCTGTTTCTTTAAAAACCAGACCTGCGCATCCTGATGTGATGTTCAACACACTGTCTATCACCTGATATACGACTGATTTACAGGATGAATGAGTATCAAGGTGACATGTCCAGTGGCTAAAACTTGCTCATGTCTCATATTTGCTGAAAAGCTGACAAAAGAGACCAGCAGAAGATTTTGAGGACGAAAAGGCAAAAGCGGAGCATGCAGAGCCGAACACAGGGTTCCTACACAGGTTCCACTTCAAAATACACCAAATACACCGCTTCACTTTTTCTTCAATGCAATTCAAGATTTTGATCCGTTTCCAGTGTGATGTTTGCTGATACAGGGTTCATTCGCTGTTTTTTCCACATACGGTTTTCAATGACTTCTCCAAGCCGTCTTTATACATTTCACCTTAATGTGACCAAAAGAAACTATTTTTAGAGCCGCCACTGAAAATGTGTGTTTTTACATTGTCTGTATTTCAAATACTGTAAGTGAGCCTCTCTAGAACAACGACATATGTACACCTAGAAGTGAGGTCTTTCATTTTTCATTTCCAGTGCAATCTCTAATTACTTTGACCAAAAATGTGAAAAGTATTGACCTGCTGAGGTAAAAAAAAAAACAAACAAAAAAAAAACAGCAGACCGACACAAACTGATGCATGAACACACAGCTGGAATCCTAAAGCAACACTTCCATCCTCTGTTTTTTCTTTTTTTTTTTTTTTTTAAACTAAGCCTTGTCAGTCAATCTTGAGCAAAGTAAAGATTTATTCTGTTTTCCCTAACTGTCCCAAAACTTTTGTAAATTGTAATTTTCTGTATCTCGGCGGCATTGTAAAAGAGGGAAACCTCAACTGTCTTCCGAGAATAAATAAAGGTTTCAATTCAATCAATTTTCCACATCTTATCCACAGCCTGGAAATTGTGTTTTCAAATGAACTGACTTTCCCAGGTTTTCCTTGCCTGTGTGAGCCCTGCAACAGCAGCAAAATGACTGCAATGCTCTGAGGCCTCAGATGATTCTAGACAAACATCAACCTTGCAGCATCTTGACATAAATCATGAAGTCACATGTGCATCATGATTGAACAGCAAGAAACAATTTATCCGAGGTTCTGGGTGATTTCCAAACTTTTCCAGCCCCACAAAAAAAAAAAAAAAAAACTAAACTCACTTCTGATATTTTTCCAAACTTGCGTAGGAACCCTGAGAGTTCACATTTAAAAGGTCAAAGACTCAAAGACAGGAGGTAAAACAGAGATAAGAAGCTGACAGGGGAGGCAGGGAACGAGCACATTCATGCACCGGCCATTCATCCACTTCAGTGCATCTCAACTGACAGTCCTGCAGCGATTTCAGAGGAAACAACTCTGCTTGTTCTGCCTCAAACCGGCTCTGCCCTCTGCTGGACTCTTTGGGTAGCACTCTCCTCCAGTTACATGCACAGACCAGCTCACTGAGATTTGTATATTGTGCGTGTGGTCTGCACAGTATATAAGGCAGGTACCAAGCTGCTGGCTCTGTGTGCTCTGGGGACGGTGGAAGCCCTATCCAAGAAACACCTTGTCAAACGGCTTTGTGAGTGCATCTCCTAAGCCTATAGGCAGGCCAGGAGAGACCTCCCTCTGTGGTTTGTGCACACTCTACAAGTGTCTACGGCTATTTTCTGTAGGTTGAGTGTCACGAACATATGCATGGCAGCATCATGTCTGTTCAAACAGTTCTATCTCTTGGACATAACGGGTTCCTTTTCAGGGTCTGGACTTGTGAAGAGGCGGTGTGACCGTCAGCTGTTTTAGATCAGACCCCAACCCTTTGTCACCTACAGTCTGCCGTACACCTGGAAGACCCGGGGCAGTGAGGCGGGCAGGGTGGAGTGGGCCCCTCATTTTTTCCCTTCTAAGCGATCTGGATTGGAAAACGCAGGTTGGACTAATCGGTGAGGCTGTTATCTGATGGTAATGTCACGTCAGGATGTTCATTCACTGGGCTCTACCCATCCAGCCTGGGTGAGACAGAGCTAGGGTTACGCTACTGTAACCCTAGTTCTACCCTGCCACTCCTATCCCGTTCGCTGAAGAGGGCTGTGGATGCCTGCAGCTCGGTACGCTGTCCTATATACTGTGCAGACCGTGCACACATTAAGAAGGCCGTCTTGATTGGCCAGCTGTGTTTATGCCAACTTAATTGAGCCAGTCTGTGCATCTGATTGGAGCAGAGGATTATCCTAAGAGTCCAGTAGAGGGCTGCACCTTAACTTATAGAGCTAGGGTTACAATATCATAACCTTTGTTTCATCTTCTGTTACTGGATGTGGATGAGGACAGTATATTTTTTAAGAATCACTGATGCTACTGAGGCTTAAAGATGAGTAAATAAGGCTGGCGTTCTTTGAGATGCACTTCTGATTGGCTGAGGAGGAGAGAGAGGGTGATTGGGGCAGCAGCAACAGCAGCAACCTTGGACAGTGACCTCAGTGTGTGTGATACTGCCCTCTAGTGGTCACAGTGTGAGTGTGAGGGAGCAGTTTGGCTGTGACTGGAGCAGGCTCATGTGCTCAATACAAAAAACAGATGTGGATGCAAGCTTGCAAGGCGTCATGACACTTGGTTACTCCACCAGCGACTGTCACACAGCAGCTCACTGCGCTGCTGCAGGTATGCTGGCAGGTATGTGGAGGTTAAGAAGCCCATGCCGTACTTATGCATTAAATCATGCTTAGCTTTTTTTTTTTCTTTCTTTTGCTTAGCAAGCCAGCTCAGTGTCTGTAAAGCAGACAGTTTCCAGCTTAACAGGTTTGGTCTCATATTCAGGGTTAAAATCCTGTTTTTCTTCAAACAAGATGAAAAATAATCTGCCAGTGGGATGATATAATCCCACTTGTTTCTTCTTCTTTGTCTTTTTTTTTTTTACCTTGTTTAAAGAAAACCAAGTTTTTAAACATTAGAACATGACACTAAATGACTTGTTAAGATGAAGATGTTTTTTTTTTTTTTGCATGTTAACACATTCCATTTGTCTTTATCCAAAGCAGCTGAGAGTAACATGAAGGCAGTGTTAGTATTGTTGTGTTAGTGCTGGCTGTTCCCACTGAACTGCACTGGGGCCTTCAGGCCTGACCTGCACAGGCAGAGCGGCTCTGGAGCAGAAACGATCTCAGTGGCTGAGTTTAACTTCGTTAGTGGGAGCCAAAGAGCCCACCATTTTTCACAGCTAAAACTCGCTAACTGGCAGCACAGACAGAACTCTGATCAAAGTCTAAAAACATCAAATATGAATTACTAAAAATGCACCAGGCCAGTTAATTAGCTACGCCTGGTAGACTTCCTGACCTGCCAAGCTTATATGGCTCAACATGGAGGGTTAATTAGGTCGACGAGATACCTGGGTAATTTTTGTTTCAGTGCATTTTTTTCAGCTCCTAGAAAGATCGCTCAGTTTCATAATGATCTACTTTTGCAATTATCATCAGAATTAGCTTGCAGTTGTAATAAGCCAGAAGAGCTTTTTTTTTTTTTTCTTTATTTTAAAGTGTCACATTTTCACATGCTGCTTTATGACAACAAACTATGGAGCTTTTCATGTTAGCACAGTGACAATGTCATTGACCAACTGAACCTTGAAATTGTAATAAATGTTGTGTATTTCACTCAGGTTGTCCAAAGATTATTTCTGAGAGAGAGTCTCCAGCCACGGTGGATGTTTTAACCGTGCTGTATGTTAATTAAAAACATTACAGATTTAACTAAACCAAATAGTTCATTTCTGCCTCCAGAGCAGCTCTGCCCCCCCCAATCTGCCAATCCCAGGCGTTAATGTCAATGCCTTGCTCTGCCTGTTCAGCTGCATGGGGAGTTGAACCTGCGCCCCTGGCCCTGCTGGGTGCCATGCTCTGCCTGCTGAGCTGCACTGTGTACCTGCAGCATGCGCTCCTGCTCTTGCTGCCACCTTTCCTGACGCTTTCGCTCCTCATCCGGGTCCCAAGACCAGCGGTCACCCCGCCTGGCCTGGGGCAACACCGGCCCTGACACCTGATAGACCCCACAGCACACACACACACACACGCACACACACACACCCAAACATGCACAAACACACCCGCATGCCCACGCATCCACCAACAGACCGAAAGATTGATCACCCCCCACCGCACACACATACACACAAACATACACCAACACCAATATGCGCACACACACACACACATCCACCAGAGGAGAGGAAGGAGGGAAAGGAGACAGAAATAGTTGGTCTACCACAACAGCACTACTCCAATGCTAGCCAAAGGACGCCTACTAAAGGAGAGAGAAGACAGAGAGAGAGAGAGATGAGCTCAAAGGAAAACGAAAGCAGTATCGGCCCATTTCTGCAGCATCATCTGGCATCAACAGCTGCTCAGGCTGAGATCATGATATGGTACAGATGTTGGCCACGGCCGCTGAACGTCCCGGTTTTTGGTGCTGGAAAATTCACAGTAGCCGACTTTCCACTATTGACAAAGCAAATGTGGGTGAGCGAGTGCGTCAGCTGCGTCTCCACTGTCACTTCTGGTCTTTGATGGCGCTCTGGTGGGGCTGTCGGGCCAGTCTCCAGGTGCTCAGGGCCAGACTGGGCTAACTGGGCCTGAGGTGGAGTGAAGGGTCACAGGCAGGATTTATCTGGCTTTGGGCAGGGAGACGGGTGCAGCTGATGACTTAGAGATATAAGCAGCTCATTTCTCATCAACACGCTTTTATCGCAGAGGACTATAGTCCAGTAATTTTAGGCCAAAATTGGGGTCAACTTAGGTCAAATTGCAAGAGAAGCAAACTCAACTGATTTTGTATCCTCAGTTTGTCCTGAGTGAGGGGAAAAAGTCCCAAGGAATCCCATTGGTGGAAAGTTTTGAAAATCACCCATTTATGACCACATACTACCAAAAAACACTGTTTTTAACACACAGGGGAAAGGGGTTCAAAATTTGACTTTCAGATATCACTGTAAAAATTCACAAGTTGATTACACACACACAAAGACAAGAAAAAAAGTCAATTACAAGTTCTTTGAATTATTCTGTTTACATATGCATATGACACATTATCTGATTTGATATGCGCTAATAAGGAATATAAGGAATAAATGCCAGAGGAGACATTTAAACAGTGAATTAAAAGGTTACTATATATATAGTAGCTGTGTAAACAGAATAATTCAAAGAACTTGTAATTGACTTTTTTTCTTGTCTCTGTGTGTGTAATCAACTTGTGAATTTTTATAGTGATATCTGAAAGTAAAATTTTGAACCCCTTTCCCCTGTGTGTTTTCTGGTAATTTGTGGTCATAAATAGGTGATTTTCAAAACTTTCCACCAATGGGATTTCTTGGGACTTTTTCCCCTCACTCAGGACAAACTGAGGATACAAAATCAGTTGAGTTTTTTTCTCTTGCAATTTGTCCAAGGTTTTTTCATAAAATGACTGGACTACTAATGCATAAATGAAAATGGACAACAGCTGGCCGTACTGGTCAAATGAGGACATTAGGGCTCTGCTCACTACCTGGGCAGAGGATAATGTTCAACAACGAAAGAGGACATGAAATACACAGCAGGAGAGCTGGCAGTGGCCCACTCGCTTCCCACTGCCCTCTCGTGTTACACGGGGATGTTTTCTCCAAGGCGGCATGTTGTGGGCCGGTTTTAGGGCAATTCTGCAGAGCCATCGGTGTGATAGTAGAAACACAAAGGTTTTTGTTCTGGCTTGAAGATAGACCTAGCTCGCAATGGTGCAATAGTGGAAAGGCGGCTAAGGTGAGCCAAATGTGCAGTAAAACCAGTTCTACCCTATCAGGGTGTCTGCAGGTATCACAGTAAGTTTTTATGCCTTTTTTTATGCCTTTAAAACCATGAATCTCCTGAAGCCAAGAAGAGGCTTTTTGAAATTTTTTACTCAGTGAGGTAATTTTAGGACAAATCAATTTTTATCTCATTAAAATGTGCATTGCAGGTATGTATAAAGGAATGTAGTATGTGTTTGGTGCAGGTCACAGGTTGGTTTCAGGTAGGAACACTTAGATGTAATTCAAACAGTTTCCTTTTGCTCAGACAGTTGGAATAAATCCGGGGACAGGAAACGCAAAGGATTTTCTGGGATTTCTCTCTGCAGGTCAGTGTGACAGGCCGGTCACTGGGTCATTCTGACCAAAGGACACAGACAGATAAGTGACATGAGATAAAATTACTTAGATTTGGACTGTGCAGTGGTCTTTACAAGGTTAATATTCAACTTTATATCTTCATATCAGCTTTGTATCAACCTAACCCCAAGCATTAAGGCTAACTGATACAAAGCTGATGCAAGAAGATGATAGAAGGTTGATTAGTGACATTGGACAGTGTACATAAAGTGTGAGAATTTATTTTGAAATGAAAACCTCATAAATTCAAGTTTTAGACGAATGACTAACGGCATTTCAACACTTGGACCTGCAGACACCCTACTTTCATCTTTAAAAAATGCACAACTCAACATGGAGTGTTACTGTAGATGCTAGCTGAGCTTTGCAAATAAAAAAACATTTGAGTATTTTGTGATAAAAATGATTTTCAGGTAGCAGGTTTGTTTCCAAATGTATAGGTTTGGAGTTACAGCCTTCACAGAGAGCTTCTGATCCAGTTACATGAGGAAAGGTAGACTTGGATTTAACTACGAAAGCCGAAGTGGGTTAATACCATCTAGACGACAAATCATGAATGTAGCCGTGGTTTGCTGTGAGTTTTATCTGTGTTTTCAGCGGTGTCTGTCTGTTGGTCACTAAACTGAACCAGTGTTGTCTGCTGGGCCTCGGGGGAGATGAGAAGCCAGATGAGAAGCAGTAAAAAGGCCTTTGAGAGTCCGACCACAAAACACAGTCAAGTCAAATGATGCTTTTTACTCACGTTGCTACGGGAATCCTTGTCCGTCTCCTCTGCGGAGCGAGAGCGAGAAAACACAGCAGTTAGGTTTCATTTCAGACAAATAAAAACCAGCAGACACAGATGATCAAATTATCTGCCTTATCTGACGGCACAAATGTGCTTTGGAACATGTTTCCGGAGGATGGAAAGCACCCAGAGCGGTGGTCTGAGAGCCTGAGGAGCACAGACGCTGATGAAAGAAATGAATACAAAGTGAGGAGACGGAGGGACGGCCAGTGGCCACCAGAACCAAGAGCAGAGCGTCCAGCTGAGTTCAGACACTCAGCTGTGCTCCATCAAACTACAAACAGTGGCTGTAGTTACCAAGCTGACCACAAAATGTCAACATGTGAGAAAGTCAGTTTCCCAGAGACACAAAAAGTGCTGCTGTTTATTCAATTATTTTATTATTTTGCTGCTTCAATCCTTCATACACTTATTTTAAAAATGGATTATGCTTTTGTCTCATTTTGTAACAGCACCCTGATTTCTCCCATCTCTGTATTTAGTATAATAATTAATAATAATAATAATAATAATAATAATAATAATTAAACATGTTCAAAGCCACTTCCTATCTTGTCTCTTCTTAGCTGTAAAAAACCCCAATTAAAGGGGATTTTGCTGATTTTGGTGGCCACCGTGATTATGACAAGCTAAAATATAAAGCACCAAGCAAAGGCAAAAAAACAAGCTGAGGAAAAAAGAAAAGGCAAAAATGAAGCTAAGGCAAAAAGAAGAAAAAAGGAAAAAGAAAGAACTGCAGAGAAATATTTGCTATTCATGTGCTGTTGCGGATTACCTTGCGTTTTTAATTTTTGGAAAAGATTTTGTAACAGTGCATCACAATCCATAACAGAGACATTACAACACAATAAAACAGAATGAGGTTAATTTAATGTTTGAAGAAAACTCCTTTATAATCACAAAATACCAATATGGATAAACAAATAGATTTGGAACAACTGCGCACTGGTTTAAATGTGCATCCAGTTGGAATGAATGAGAAACTTCAAAAAACATTAATTTGGATAAAAATGTGTCAATTGGGATCCACAGAAATCTGAATGAGTGAAAACAACAGGACTCGGCGGCTGCTGCCCGGCCCCTGGAGGAAGAGCAGGGAAACCCTGTACATTCAGCAGCAGGGGGGAAGGCGAGCTCCACCAATGAAAATCGAGGTTTACCTGATGGAGCGAAGAACTCCCAGCGTAACTTAGGGTTGCTGGTTGACAGCGGAGACCTGACAGTGTTTGCAAGCTCTATAGCGAAACAAAATGTGGGTG
The DNA here is from genome assembly GCF_902150065.1 of Myripristis murdjan. Lineage (NCBI taxonomy): Eukaryota > Metazoa > Chordata > Actinopteri > Holocentriformes > Holocentridae > Myripristis > Myripristis murdjan. The sequence goes on from NC_043989.1 coordinate 3,318,004, forward strand.
GAAGGAAAGGAGGGAACAAGGGAAGGAGGGAAGGAGGGAGGAGAGTGATAGGGAAGGGATAGACATGTCAAAACCAGGAGTCGGGATGGAAACCAAAAGAGTTGGGGAAATCAAAGCTCTAACACTCACCACGGCTGCCACTAATTATTTTCATTGTCAATTAATCTATCAATTAAAAAATGATGTTTTCAAACGTCTTCCTTCATCTGACCAGCAGCCAAAAAAACCCAAAGTATTACTTTTATAAAGAGATGAATGGAGAAAAGGAAGACAATCGATCATCACAGAGGAAGAGTTGAACTAACTGGAGAAGAAATGAGGAGCTGCAAGACAGACGGAACGAGCCCTGCAACAAAGTAACGCTGTAACGCTGTGATGCTGTAACAGATATAATGTTGTAACAGCTATGATGCTGTAACAGATATAATGTTGTAACAGATGGGACATAACAGATGCAACATTGTAACAAACATGACGCCGCCACAGATGTGATGTTGTAACAGACATTGTAACAGGTGGAACGCTGTAACATATATGACAGTGTAACAGACGTAAGCTTGTGACAGATGTGACACTGTAACACAGGTAATGCTGTAACATATATGAAGCTGTAACATATGTAATGTAACAAACATGACGTAACACATAAGGTTTAACGTATATGATGTTGTAACGGATGTTGCTAAACAATGTTTATATTTATTCATATATACTGTTTATAGTGATACATACTCTTTATACTTATACATAGTGTTTATATTCACATATACTGTTTATACTTATATATCTTATTTTTATATTTACGCTTCTTTTTTTTTTTTTTTTTTTTTTACCTTGCTTTATTTATTTATTTAGGCTTATACCAGGACCTGAGTCCTAATTTCGTACCACTAACATGTAAATGTGAGCTGGTATGACAATAAAGTTCCTTGAATCCTTGAATCCTTGAAGTTTTACTTTGACGGACTATATTTTTTGGTGGAGAATTAAAAATGGTTATTGCTTATAATGCTTATAACTTCAGCATTTTATTAAAATCATAACTGTTGTATAAAAGCAATAGAAAAGGAGAGGCCTGTGATGTTACAGTAAATAACAGTGACTGTGATTTGGTCGCAGCCACAAGCCAAAGGTGAGCGCCTCAGATGTTTAAAAGTATTTTTTTTTTAGCACATGGGCCAATGTACACACACACACACACTGATATACTGATGATAAGCCTCCATCAGCTGATGTACGTTTTGGACTCTAATTGCTTTGTGTCCCTTAATTTTAAATTCAAACATCTTTGCGTTATAACAGCAAAACAGGAGGAGTGCCAGGTTGAAAGCAAAAGGGAAAGGAAGCGAGGAAGATGTGCTCAAACTCAGAAGAAGCTCGGGCTGTTCCGGGATTTGGACGATGGGAAGGTGTTTACCTGTGGCCAGGTGGCAGCCCGGTAAGCCAGGAGCAGGTGAGACTGGAGCTCCGTCCCTCCACTGCGACGTCTCCAGGCTGCTGCTGCTGACCTGCAGTCACATGCACACATGACCGGGTGGGTGGCCCGTCGTCTCACTGCTATCTGGATATTTTGGGCTCAGCGTGCAGCCTCACCTGTGATGTCACTGGTTGGCCTTGCTGCGTGCTGGCCTCTGATTGGACGAGTTCAGGAGGGGGAGTGTTCTGTCTCGGTACTTCAGTCTGTTCTTGGAGGGTTAGCTGGGCATCTGAGAGCAAACAGATTAGATTTAGATTTTATTAGATTAGATTTACTGCTACCTACCACTGTTCATGTCCAATGAAAACCGGAAAATCTCATAGATGTAACACACAGATTTATATTTTTCAAAGACAAATTAAAGAAACGTCTAACGAGAGTTCTGGGTAACTTATGTTGATAATTTTTCAAAGAGCTTTAATTTTCATGCTGATGCACATACATGCAGTTTGCAAATTTTTTTTAAATGATTGCCTTTACGTTGATGATGTATGCTGCCCACTTAATTCTAGTGGTCTTAGATAATTTTTTATTGCCTTTTTTATGCATTGATCTGCAAATGTAATTTTGTTGCACTTGTAACAAAGAAACTAATGTAATCTATGCAAAATTGTGATCTCATGTGATCTAATGATTCCTAATTGTGATGATACAGAGACTGAAAGTGGCTGATTTGGACGAAATCATAACAATACAGAGTCCACTGAACAGCCAATAGGACCTGTTTGAATGCAGCACGCCCTCTTGTGGTGGTTTGATGTCCCAGTCAAGTGTCAGATACTGGGAGCTACCCATCCAGCTTACATGGATGTGCCTTATAAAATAATGGCATTTGAAATGTATGAGTACAACTATAGTGTGCCTTGAATTGCCTCGTGTTTTTAATGGTTGCTTCATTTATCTAATTTGACAAAACACATCTGATCCATCCAACAAGCCCCTGTACTGCCTACACCTCAAGACCCAGAAGCTCTTCCTTCCTCTGTTGTGTGTCCTCTCATTAAGAAACAGCCACTGCAATGGGCCCTGAGCAGTGTGAGTGTTGGAGTGACCACAAGGTGTCAGGCTGGCAGCAGGAGGCGCAGACCTGAGGCTGGAGGCTGCAGGGCTGCAGGCTCTTCCTGCAGCTCCTGCTCCTGCAGAGCGGCTGCTGGCTGGCCTCCGGTCTGCCTCGGGCTCTCTCCCTGCTTCTGCAGCTCCTGCAGGGGATGCAGACGGTTTACAGGTTAAATTATAACCCAAAGTGATGCCATACACATTAAGAGGACTCTCTCTAATGCGACTCTTTGTGCTTATGAGAAAAAAAATCACCGGTGCTTTCAAAAATGAGGATAAATTCAGACAGCTTTTTGGAGGGGTAAAAATGTAGTTGTTTTTTTTTATATTTTGCAATGAAATTTTTAACTTATTCTCAGACAGGAGTCTAGATAATTCACCCTTGCTGAACAGGAAGGTAAAAAGCCTATGCTGACCGTTGGGAGGGAGGTGGGCCGGCTCGGCGGGGTCGAGTGCTCGGTGACTTTCTCCTCCTGGACGTCCTCAGAAAGCGGCTCTGAGCTACTCGGCTCCTCTTTGGACTTGGGCGACGGCGGGCGTTCTCGGCCGGGAGAGGAGTGTGTGCTGCGTGCGGGTGAAGACGTCGACGCTGCGGGGACGTCCGCGCCGTCATCGCCGGGCTTGGAGGGCGAAGGCTCGAAGTGAGGGGGAGATTCCCTCCCTTGACTCTCGGGCGTGGCGGGACCGTCGTCGCTTCCCGCGTCGCCGTTGACTCGGAGCAAACCGTCCGCCTGGACCGGGACAGGACAGGATTGATGACTGTCACACACGAGAGCTACAGGGCTGATTTAAAAAAGATAAGTGAACTGATCGGTCAGCTTTGGTATTTTTATTTACTGACACAGTGGGGAAGACAAAAGCCAACAGGGACTTTTATTCTGAAGTTCAATGCAAGACCTGCCTGCATTGTGATATAATCGTTATCGTGGTATCGTATTGCAAGTTACCCAGTGATTCCCACCCTGACTTCACAACAGTGCACAGTGGTTCATCCTGTGCAGCTCAAAAGGTTTAGGAATCAGTTTGTTGGTCTGAAACATCTGGAAGAAACTCACAGCTACTACCAAGTTGTGTCAGTTCGGTATAATTCAGAAAATATGCACGGCTATGCTTACAAAAACAATGAAAATTAAAACAAGCACCACACCGAAAAACCCTCTGCCGTCATCTGGGGTCATTATCAGCTTTTCATCCATTGTTAGTGTGAGCAACTCTAGATTCATTACACTGCAAAAAAAAAAAAAAAAAAAAAAAAAATCAGGTTCTTTAGTCTCATTTTCAGTTGTTTTGCTGCAGACAGCGAAAAAAAAAAAGTCTAACAATAGGATGAGATAATCCAACTTGTTTCCAATGCAGTTTCATTTGTTTCAGGTGTAAATGTGTTGAGACAAGAGGCAGATCAGCCACTCGGGTCGAGAGAAGGACACTCGATTCAAGAAACAAGGTGATTAACATTGGAAACAATGGGATTATCTCATCCCACTGGCAGTGTTTTTTTTTTTTTTTTACCTTGTTTGAACAAAAACAGGATTTGAACACTGAAGAAGAGAATGAACCATTTGGTAAGCTGGAGATTTTTTGCAGTGTAACGTATGAGGAGCTCCGAGTGAGCGGTAACTTAAGACACAGTTGTGGGGCTGGGTGAATGCAGGCTCTCAGTGTGCTCCCCCTCACTCACACACACACACACACACACACACAGACACACAGCGGCCTGTGTGGGCCCTCTTTGTCCGCCGGGAGCCCACTTCACATTGAGAGGGCCCTACTTGTCAACTTCTTAAGTCAATAGGGAACAGAGGGCTCCATTCAAAGCCGGGCTCCGCTCAGACTCCTGACAAGACATTCCAGAAAAGTGCTCCGCTTCATTTGGTCCGGTAATAACACCCCCCCCCCCCCACACACACACACACACACACCCCTCTGCCCGCCACCCCTCCCAAATCTCAGGATCTCTGTTTTGAATATGCCCGTTCGGCAATTTTTTTCCACGAGAAAAAGGGAAACGGATCCTGCTGAGAGCGCTCTGTGCTAAACCGAAACACTACATGCTCCTCCTGGAAGAGAGAAGGCCTCGTGTTTTCCTCCCCGAACTCGCCGCCGCATCTCCATGGCGTTCCTGTGGCATTCGAATGTAAATGCCAAGAGGGCAGGGGTGGGATTTACCCGGCGGTCCGAGAGGAGCAGCCGACCGGCGTTCAAAACGGCCTCGTCCTCGACTCCCTCTGCTCTGATGGTGCAAACCACGACAAGAGCCATTTTTTATTAGTCGCACACAAGCAAGAGCTCAGGCGTCCCGTGGAGGGAGCCTCGGATTTAAAGGGTTAACACTGAAGGTTTAATCATCAGTGTATTGAATCTGGCCTGAATCCAAAGTGTTCTCCTGGGAACCAAACATGAACTCCACCGTCCATTAATTCCCTCTATCAGGACAACTCGGAGTGCATTATCACACCACGGCTGCTCGGCAACATGGAAAAACAGGGAGTGGATTAATTTAAGGACTGATGTGCTTTGAAAAGACGGGCCCGGTTCAGACTAATATCTGGAACAGCCTTGCAGCAGTGGAGACTCTGGCTGCTGTGACTTACATTACTCAGCTTGGGCCAGTGCATTACTGACACTTTGGACTGCGGTGCATTAAACGCTGCACACCGCCAGCTTAGTATTGATGTAATGCCGATGTCAATTTCTGGAAAATAATCACCACAGATTTGAAACCATCTGGATTTTACCGGTGGGCTGAGCAGCTAGTGGAGTTAGTCAGTTTAGTGGAATGCAAAGAGTCAGTGTGGCTGGTGGTTTGTGTTTTGCTTGTTTCTGCTGAGGCCTTGTAGTGACACGAACAGCGATGTTTCTACCTGGTGAGTCACTGATCCTCCTGTGTCAGTACAGGCCAACAAATCCTCTTCAATGTCAAAAACAATACACACACACTTTCATTAAAAAAATCAAAGATCAATCTCTGGCACCTCTAGCAGGCCTAACAAAACAAAACAAACTGTATGTTGCATTATATTCGAGTGGTGCTTGACTGAGGCTGGACGTCAGGAGCCGCTCAGGGCTGATCTCACCTTGCTGGGCCAGGGGCCGGCCGCCGCGGGCCGGGACTGGACGTAAGGCTTGGGTGTCAGCAAAGGCACCGGTTTGGGCGACAGGGCTCGAGCGAGCGGCGGCTCCGATGAGCGAGAGCGGATCTGCGGCCGGTGCTGCGAGGACTGCGCGTCTTTGGGAAACTCCTCGACCCGCGCCTCCACCGTGGACGTGAACTTGGGGAGCGGGGCGGACTGCTGGCGCAGGTACTTCATGGGCCCGTTGGGGTCCATGTCGGCGGGCTCCGGGGTGGTCGGGGAGGCGGACAGGGACAGGGAGAGGTGTGAGGAGGGGAAGGAGGGGTCGGCGGACACGCTGCGGTCCAGCAGCTTGGGCAGCGCCAGGCGCTCCAGCACGGCCTCGCTGATGGAGAAGCGCTGGGCGTAACGCTGCAGGATGGTGGACGCCTCCTCGGGGGTTTTGGCGTTCCTGTACGCCTGGCGAAGCTCCTCCTCACGACGCTCCCTGTGGAGGAGAGGGACAGACAGATAGAAGGAAAAAAACAGCTGGTGAAATATTAAGCAACTCACATGAATAAAGTCAAATTGACAGAAAACGAGAAAAGTGAACAAGACAAGGTAGGACGCCATATTGTTGCTGACAAAATCCAAAAAAATTTTCCATCGAAGAGCTCAGCACGAGGAGCGAAGGAAAGGAAAGGGCGCCACCTACAGAAACACAAACTCCAAAAGTGGTCCTCTAATTAAATGTGATGGAAACTTGGCTAACAGTGTATAACAATGATGCATTTAAAAACTATATCAAAAACTGATTTTGAAAACAGACTTGAAGGATTGATTTTTTTTAGGAGACCAAAGGAGTGCAGATTAAACATGCAGCTAAGCACAGTGCAGAGGAGACGGAGGAACAGTGTGTGTGTGTGTGTGTGTGTGTGTGTGTGTGTGTGTGCGGACGACCTACTTTTCCTCCACGATCTCTCTGTAGGTTTTGATGCTTTTCCTGCGCTGGGAGATGCAGCCCTCTCCTGACATCAGCCGCTCCATCATCTTCCTCTCCTCCTCCTTCTTGATCAGGTCCTGGGACACACTCCTCCGCCGGTTCTTCCACCGGGCCAGGTCCTGACACACACACACACACACATAATGGCAACCTGTAAGCATTTCATCTTAAAGTGAAAAGAAGACCTCGGCCCAGTTCTGACATATTTTTGTCAAATATTTTATTGTGGCCGACAAACTTCCAGCGTAGAATCTGAATATGACGTGGGTTTGGATTTTTGATGCAGACAATATAAAGTCTTGCATGTCAGTGTGTGTGTGTGTGTGTGTGTGTGTGTGCGCTGCTTGGTTCCAGTTCAAATGTGTAGCTTGGCCTCTCTCTCGGCGAGATTTATGAACTATGAGCGCCGATCTGACACGGACGACCATCGAGACAGACACGAGCATCAGGTAATAAATCAAGTAATCCAATCCCTGCTTTAAAGCACAAGCGTGACCCCGTACAGCTGATTATTTTTCCAAAGATGTTGAACTGGGTCACAGCAAAATGTTACTGGGTTTTGGGCCTCGGCGCGTGCGCTCTGAAAGACGACGCACAAATGATGAAGTCCAGAGAGAACAGAGCCGAGAAATGAAACATGAACTGTGCAAAAGACACTCAGACCTCAAGGGAATCATAAAAACTACAGATGGAACAAAACCATTTTTTCAATACCGAGACCAAGAACAAAAGACTGCACTGCAAAAACGCAAAATCTTACCAAGATTATTTGTCTTATTTCTAGTCAAAATATCTCATTACACTTAAAATAAGACACGGTCACCTCAGAAGTAAATTGTTTTTAGACAATTTTCACTTGTTTCAATTGAAAATTCATTTGTTTCAAGTGAAAATTTGCTTGTTTCATTGGCAAAATTTGCCAGTGGAAAAAGTGAAAATTAGCTAGAAACAAGAAACAAATTTTGCCAATGAAACAAGCAAATTTTCACTTGTTTCAAGCAAATTTTCACTTGAAACAAGAGACAATTGTCTAAAAACAAGTTACTTCTGAGGTGATCATGTCTTATTTTAAGTGTAATGAGATATTTTGACTAGTAATAAGACATTTTTGACTTGAAATAAGACAAATAATCTTGGTAAGATTTTGCGTTTTTGCAGTGTGACCATTATTTTCATTTCAGTATTTAGATTAGCTTGGGATCACATGGCAAAGTAATTAATATAAGACCGTTCCCTCCCTTCATTTGAGAAACATAGGCTTCTGGGAGCCCAAAATTGAGAAAAGCAACTGTTTGCACCAATCAGCACCAACATCTGTGCATCCCTGATGAAAAAACTTTGTGCATAACGTGCAGATGTAGAGGTGCTGGCCACCGCGAGAGGAAAAACAAACCAAAAACTGAACTGCAAAACTGTGGAAAGAGTGACCACACACCCTGTGAAAAGACACGCGTTTGTTTAACGCTTCGTCGGGGGTGGCCACTGTCTCCGCGGTTTACGGGAGGAATAAGCAGAATATCTAAGAGACGCTCACATCCTGCCAGTGGTCCTCCTCCTCCTTCATCCTGTTGTACTGGTTGTGCATCAGCTCGTGGCGGACCTGACTGTGGGGCTGCAGGCCGGCCTCCTCCTCGCCACGCATGTCGATCATGCTCACGCTCCTGGGCGAGGGACAAGCCAAGAGAACAGAGAGAGAGAGAGAGAGAGAAATAAAAATTAAAACGTACTCGGACTTGCTCAGGTTTCTTGAAAATGTCAGGTATGTTAAAATGTGAATTGATTTATTTAGCAGTGTTACATTTTTTATTTAGCACATTATATATTTCTATATTTTCCCCAGTGTCTGTCAGTAGGTATGTATGTGTGCATGCATGTGTTAAGGCATTTCACACTGGTCTTTAACACACACACACTGCAAAAACTCCAAATCTTACCAAGATTATTTGTCTTATTTCAAGTCAAAAATGTCTTATTTCTAGTCAAAATATCTCATTACACTTAAAATAAGACATGATCGCCTCAGAGGTAACTTGTTTTTAGACAATTGTCTCTTGTTTCAAGTGAAAATTTGCTTGAAACAAGTGAAAATTTGCTTGTTTCATTGGCAAAATTTGTTTCTTGTTTCTAGCTAATTTTCACTTATTTCAAGTGAATTTACACTTTTTCCACTGGCAAATTTTGCCAATGAAACAAGCAAATTTTCACTCGTTTCAAGCAAATTTTCACTTGAAACAAGTGAATTTTCACTTGAAACGAGTGAAAATAGTCTAAAAACAATTTCTAAAAACAACTTCCAAGGTGATCATGTCTTATTTTAAGTGTAATGAGATATTTTGACTAGAAATAAGACATTTTTGACTTGAAATAAGACAATAATCTTGGTAAGATTTTGCATTTTTGCAGTGCACACACACACACGTCCACACTTCTGACACTCAGCAAGCTGCTGTCAGTCAGCTCATCTGCACCATAACAAACCAAACATTAAGAGGGATTTGCTTTTAGTTGTTATCCATCCAAAGAGACCTGTTAGTTATTGTGAAAAATGCAAAAAAAAAAACCAAAAGGCATCATGCTTTCCGCGGTGAGCTCAACAAGTCAGTGATGCTTCTGCAACAGGAGATGCAAAGAAAAGACGCAAAGGCCCGGTGCACAGAGATTATCAGGCAGTGCAGAAACCCTCACGGTGAGAAAAAAAAGAAAAAAGTGCTTGTAAATAAGTAATAACTCAAAGACCAGCTCAGAATTGAAATAATATTCATCCTACAAGTGCGAAGATGCAAGTTTTGGTCTGCAGGCTCGAGCGGCTGTGAAGCTCAGTGACGTCCTGCGGTGAGTGACGGGGCCATGCAACAGCCAGCGCGCTTTCCAGAGCGGCACGAGGCTGAATCACAAAGCCTGGCCGAGTGAGCCTGGCTTCTTTTTTTTTTTTTTCAGTGTCAGTGAGACGGGAGCGGTGACACTGGAAAAAATCTGCATCGTAGCAAGCCATTGAGTCTCATATGGAGTGTTAAAATCTTGTTTCTCTTCAATTAAAGTAAAAAATCTGCCAGTAGGATGAGATAATCCCATTTACTTTCAATGCAGTTTCACTTATTTCATGATTTTTTGAGGGAACAAGTATAAAAATGCTGGAAAAAGGCAGAATAAGGCACCAGGATCAAGAAAACGTCACTTCATTCAAGAAAATCTGGAAACATGTTGAGATTATCTCATCCCACTGGCAGGTTTTTCTCATATTTTTTTTTAAGAAAAACAAAATTTGAACAGTGACGATGAAACTGAACGACTTCTTAAGATGGAGATTTGTTTTTTTTTAAAGTGAGCACTGAGGGGTTAAAGAACCAACTCAGTTAGCAGCAGAAGCCATGTTTTGCACACTGCAGGCATCATTGTGCTGAAAAATTACAAGTCTGTGTCTGGATATGAAAACGATGGCCGTTTCCATGACAACATCAACAGAAGCTCTTAAGTTTAGCAGGAAAATACGTTTGCACTGCAGGAGACGATGTTTTTTTTTTTTTTTCCCTAAAGTTTTATTTCAAAGTGGCTGATAAAGACACAGGCGTCTTAAAATCGTCCGATCCTCCTGTCTTTATCTGACCTTTGAATTAAAACGTTTTTTTTTTTTATTTGTAAGAAAACTGTGAGTCCTCTCTGAGTGCAAAACCTCAGAGTGCCATGCGGTGCCAGGCGGTGCCAGCAGGTCTGTTTCCTCCAGGTGAGCGCAGGTGAGCCATGCAGCCGCGGGAAGCTGAGGTGACGCTGCGGCCACAGTCCTCCCCGAGGCCCTACCGCAGCCGCTCTCAATAAACCTGAGAGGAACGAAGCAACGTGACGAGCCAAAAAGACAGGAAAGCATGTTGTCGTCTTTCTTGCTTTTTACTTGCTTTTTTCCCCTCAGATGTAAGGAGTGACGGGTAAGGACAGCGGGTTGACTTAGACATCGTTAGAGCACAAAAACGTCCGCCTCAACAAGTCATTTAACCTACAGTCAGTCCTAAAATATATATTTTTTAATTAAAACAAGTGGAAAAAGCCACAAATTAGAGGAGAATTTCACTCATTTCCAATGCAAATGGAAAAAAGAATTCTCTTAAATATAAAGTCATATTTTCTTGAAACAAATGTAGGAATATGCTGATCTGATATTGAACTTTTACTAAATAAATCAGCATCATCTAAGTCCAGCATGATGCAAGTTCCTGCCAACCTCAGCTACAGAAAAAAAGCAATAATCTTTACCTGCTCTCAGTGTTTTTGTAAATGATTTGTGTTTCTTTCAGCAGCAATAAAATGCTGTTGAATGCAGAGGCTTATCCAGCCTGACAGGGATTCAAATTCAGGGGAATGTGTTTGATTCTGGTAATTTATCTGGCATCATCAGGTCAAATTTAAAGATAAAAATAAATATTGGTGCGAAATATCATTACCATTACCAAAAAGAACTAGTCTTCGAAAACCCATAATCATCAATACTGACAAATTTCCTGAAAAAAGTGAAATGACATTGCAAACAAGTGAAATTACCTCATGCAGATTTTGTCACTTGTACTGAGAGAAACTCAGTTTCAAGAGTCAATGCATAATTAAACATGCAAAAAAAAAAAAAAAAAGATGCCACATATTTATAGCTGCAACCGAACACTGACATGGTGCAAAATAAAGTCTTTTTCCTCTTTTAAGAGCATGATGATCTTACAGCTGGCTTACATTTTATCATCATATTTCAGTATAATGTTTGCTGACGATCATATGTTAGAAACAGTTCGTTCCCTCATCAGTTGTGTGGATTGTACACGTCTATGAGCTGATGAGGTGATGCACCGCTTTCCAACTAAAACCTTGTATCTCCATAATATCAGCTCAGGAAAACAGCCTTGTCTCTAGGTTGCGACTACACATTTTTCAGTTTAAATAATTAAATAAAGTCACCAAAGTTGGAGATACGAGGTTTTCACTGGACAGCGATGATATGTAACCCCCTGTGACTCTGAATGATGAAGCTGTAGAAATATGCAGAACAACATGCCCTTAAAATTAAAAAGGGACTCTTTGGCATCCGGTTGCAACCATCAATATGTGGCTTGTTTTCTCTCTCCTTTGATGATCTGACTCTTCCTCTCTCTCGCCTGCACAGTTAAACGGCTTGTTGAGGGCGGTTTGCAGCGCTGCGCGTCTTGAGGGGTAGAAAGGACGACTTACTGTGGCTCGTCTGACACGCTAGCCGTGCGGCTGAATCTACGGGAGGGCGGAGGGCATGGAGAGAGAGCACAGTCACAGATGAAACACAGGTACACTCGTGTCATCCACCCTGCGTGAACATCAGCGCACCGACACTACAACTGCTGCAGGACACCTGACTGGGAAACACGGCGCCGCCATCACAGCCAGCAATGGGTTAATCCATGACAGATTAGTGACTGTAATACACATCAAATAGGCGCTGCATGGATGAGAATCTGCACAGGTGTGACTGGATGTTTTCAGTTTGTGCACCTCAGAAAGTCTCCATCTTGACAGACAGTCAGTCTCATCTTCAGCGTTCAAACCTTGACTCCCTTCAAACAATCATCCGCCAGTGGGATGAGATAATCCCACTTGCTTCCAGTGCAGTTTCACTTGTTCCTGGAATTTTTTTTTTTTTTTTTTTGGGAACAGGTATAAATATGTTAAAACAAAGCAGAATAAGGCAGTTCAGCCCACTTGGATCGAGAAAATGACACTTGATTTGAGAAAAATCTGGAGTCAAGTTGATTAGCGTTAGAAACAAGTGGGATTATGTCATCCCAATGCCAGATTATTTTCCTTTGTTTGAAGAAAAACAGGATTTGAACACAGAAGATGAAACTAAATGACAGGGAGATTTTATTTTTTTTTTGCACTGTACCAAAGGTAAAAGTGTAAAAGCTGTGAAAAAAATCTGCTACTGGGATGAGATAATCCCACTTGTTTCCAGAATTTTCTTGAATCAAGTGTCATTGTCTTAATCCAAGTGGGTTGTGCTGCCTTATTTTTCCTTGTTGCAGCATATTTATACTTTATACTGGTAATTATATGCATCCCACTGGCATTTTTTTCCTAGATTTGAACACTGAAGATGAGACCAAGTGACTTGTTGAGATGGAGATTTTTGCAGTGCACATGTGTTTGTCAGCTCTTGTGTTGGATGATGGAGTGGAAACCAAGCACAAGGGGGCGCTCTGATCCAAAACACAGCCAGAACAGAAAATGAGTTGAATCCAGCACTGCAATCCACAAGGCCCCGCCGGCGTATAATGTATGCATATGGCAGTGATCTTGGAACACAGCTGACACTGAACTATTAATAAAAACCATGCATCTTTTATTAGATAGTGCAAAAAAAAAACAACAAAAAAAAAAAACATGCAGGCAACATCAAGGATGTGGCTCTGCATCTGTCTGTGACGGCCAGATGTAGCTCTGGCTGAAACCACAGAGCTCTTTTTCATGAAGCTGCCTCTGTGATGCCGAGGGGTGTGAGAGAAAGTGTGGCCTGCGGTTCACTTACAACTCGCCACAAGAGAAAAGGGAGCCTGAGTGACGAGGAGCCGCGCTAAATCAAGAGCAGAGAGGCTGTTTTATGAGATGTCGACCCGCCATGCGCTCTGCTGCGGCTCGCAGTGCCTCGCAGTAACAAGCTAAAGGACACAGCTTCTTTCTTTCACTGGCATGAAGGGAACAGTGAAGGCATGGATGCTCAACAGCGGCTACACCAGCGCACACATGCAGCGATGGATTTATGCATTTAGGAACCGCCACTGGACAATAAGGCTGTGTTGCACCGACAAGGATTAATTTAATCCGAGATTAGTACTAATCAGGGTTTTGTAAAACCAGGTTTAAAATGAGTAAATCCACATTTAAAATGAAGCAGAGTTCTGTTGCATGGTTAAAAACTAATCCTGGTTTAGTAAATCCAGATTTAGTGGTTTAAACCAAAATTACATAATTAGAGTTAAATGCTTATGAAAGGCATCTGACAAAGCCTGAGACTAATTTTCCTTTCTTTTTCTTTTTTTTTTAGTAATGTTTTACTAATTTTCTGGTAATTTTATTTACTGATTATCTTCAAAATACATAAATAAATAAAATAATAATAAAAAAAAAATACTGTTCTTTTGGCAGTGTTCTGATCATTGTTTTTTTGTTGTTGTTTTTTTTACTCAATTCCTACTAATTTTCTCCTATTTTTTTTTTTTTTTTTTTAAATCCAGCCATGTTTGAACATTTTTTCTTGTAATTTTATAATTAATTTGCTGATAGTTTTTTTTTTTTTTTTTTTTAATAAGAACAAAAAAGCATTTTTTGGTCATTTTCAGGTAATTTTCTAGTAATTTTCTTTCTTTTTTCTTTGATTCTTGTTGGTGCAACTCCAGCCTGTGAAGCAGAAATCTAGTTCAAATCCGTTCAAGTTCAAGTCCAATCCAGTCGGAGTAACTTCCCCCTCTGGGCCTCCTGCAAAGGTCAAAGGTCGCCACCAAAGTTCAGGCACACAGTTAATCAACAACCACATTCTCAGGCTTCGGCTGTCTTCTCCAAACTGTTCAGGAACAGCAACAAAAGATAATGAAAGGAGATGAGAAAGAAAATCTGCTTTTTATCTTCCAAAAAGTCTCCATGCATTCTCATGTAAAGGACAAGTTCACTTTTTTTCGCCCTAATCTCAGATTATCTGGGGTCATCCTCGGACGCAGAGAGCACCATTTCACTGATGGCAGTTCTGAGAGCAGTTCTGTTGATTTAATGAACCGTTTGCAAACTCCTTTTTCAAGAAAACGTTCTGAGAGTTTACAATTCGCCTCACGGACCACATCGACATCAGGATCAATACTGAGGCAACGGGGGAAACGATGCTCTCTGCGTCCGAGGATGACGCCAGATAATCTGCAAACAGGGCCGAGCTTCCAAAATAGCGAACTTGCCCTTTAACATACACTGGGTAAAAGCCATCAGTATCATAAAAAAACAAAAAACGTCATGCAGGTAGCTTCAGGTAGAAACAGCGCGTATCCAGATGGGAGCATTGCCGCCTGAGCTCAAGGTCACATGCTGAGGGTTTCAAAAGGATCATGGGAAATGGGGATCCCTTCGGGTTAGGCGCGGGGTTGTGGCGCTCGAGATGAGCATTGGCGGGAATTCATGACACGGGGAAGGTTTCTCCTGGACGGCGCTCACGTTGCTGGAGGATCCTCCTCCGACGGGGCAGGCTCGACCCTCTCGTTCACGGCCTCTGCTTTCCGCTGGCTTGCATCGGCGGTCGCTATGACGACGGGCACAGGCAGGAAGTGGCTGGGACTGGGCGTGGTCGGCGTCCGGCAGGCCTGCGTGTCGTCTGCGACAAACAGGAGGGCGCTGACCACTCCGGGGCTGGAGGTTGGCGTTGCCGTGGCGTTTGTCGCCACGGCGCCAAGGTGGAAGAGCTCCTCTGAACAGGAGCGAGCTGCGGCGCTGCTGAGAGAATTGGCGGAGTGGAGTTATCATCCCGCTGTCAGCAAGGGGAGCAAACTAAGATGGACTCGTGCCAGGTTATCAGCGCGCGTCACCCGGCCGCATTCCTCCGCGCCGGCCGACAGACAGAAATCTGAGGAAACAGCCCCGGAGCTGCACAAACAAATTTGAATCACAAAGCCAAGAGCGCATTTTGACTGAGCGCTCCGCTGTTTGTCATCCTGTGATAAACGGCGACTTTGTGGGAGGCTTATTATCGGCCTGTGAATTCCCAGAATGCACTGCAGGGAGGGAGAGGCCGGCCAGCTGCGGGCCGGGCGCGGGCCCAGCCAGGCTCAGGGGTCAGGGAAGGAAAAAGGCCTCATTTCCTTACATCCTGAGGGCGGGTCTCATGTTCCTGTTCCCTCTGTGCAAGTGTGTGTGTGTGTGTGTGTGTCTATGTGTACATGCATGCATTTTTATTTGCATGCGTGTGCGTTTTTTTAATTTTTTATTTATTTTGTGTGTGTGTGCATGTGTGTGTGTGTGCAGTTTTGTTCCCAGGGACTGGCTGATCGAGGCAGGTCTGCTGTGACATGAATGGAAACTGGCTTCTTTTGTGTTTGGATCCGTGATCGTCCACAAAAACATTCTCCAGATTTATTTTATTTCTGGATTTATCAATGCAGAATGTTGTTGTTTTTTTTCTTTTTCTTGGAGCTGAATGTCTGTCCTGTAAAAGCCTGCATGTTTCTGAACGTCTAAACAATATCTGACACTTCTGCTTCTTGCTTCACACCCGTTCCTCCCTCAAGGCGACCTGAGAGAAATGCAGTCCAGGCGGCATGTTGTGTTGCATTTTGCCATTTATGCTTCACAGACAGCAAGCCACCACACTGCTGAATGTCAGCACAAACATGCAAACTCACTACAGACATACACACATTTAAAAAAAATATCTACTAGCACCTGAGCAACACTCGGCTTTCAAACCCGATGCCTGACTTTCATGTAATCCGATGTTGAGCACGTTTACTCAACTGATATGTTGATGTGATATATCCTTTTTTTTTAGGAGTGTTAACTTCTGGAGAGGATTAAAAATTCCTCCAGTCTGGCCTGAGTTTTCTCCCGGAGCGATGCAAGCTGTTACCAAATAAAACAGCAGCCAATATCAAAGCGTTTTTGGGAAAATCCGGCGAGACCTCCCCTGCTTTTCCATGGAACACAGCAACACACAAATTAGACCGCTGTTGAGAAATCTCCTCCATGTCTTGAAACACTGACAAGTCAAACTTTTTTTTTTTGTTTTGTTTAAAGCCAGACGAGGGGTGGAAACAGGGGGCGTGACGCTGATATGCCTCAAAGAAGACGAGCAGCAAAATGAAACTTTAGCCTGCCAGGGAAATAACACACAGACGGGATTGTGAAATCACAGCGGATCCAAAACCAGTGTTTGTCAGGAGAGACAGCTGTTGCGAAACCTTAAATCATACAGCACTGCTGCACTGTGAGAAGCATTGTGTGTGTGTGTGTGTGTGTGTGTGTGTGTGTGTGTGTGTGTGTGTGTGTGTGTGTGTGTAGGTGTGTGTGTGTTTATTATCTTAACCATGACACCTGACACCGAGTGGAAACTTGCTACACTGAAAAAAAGAAAAAAAAAGAAAATCCCTGTGATTTAGTCTCATATTCAGTGTTCAAATCATGTTTTTCTTCAAACAAGGTAAAAAAAAAAAAAAAAAATCACAGGTAAAATGAGATAATCCCACTTGTTTCCAGCGCCAATCAACTTGTTTCTATAATTTTCCTGAATCAAGAGTCATTTTTTAATCCCGGTGGGCTGATGTGCCGCGCTCTGCCTCGTTCCATTTACGTTTCCTGAAGCTACTTCCTGAACGTGAAACTGCACTGACAACAAACGGGAATTATCTCATCCCACTGCAATTTCTTTTTTTATCTTGTTTGAAGAAAAACAAGATTTTAACACTGTAAATTTGCACATTGCCCACATCTATGCACAATGTTTTTTTTGTTTTTTTGCACATTGGGTACTTAGATCTTTAGATCTCGAGTGTCATCTTTTATTCTTTATTTTTTCTATTCTTTATTTTTTATTATTCTTTATTTTTTTATTATTCTTTATTTTTTATTTACTTAATCTTGTACTCTGTGGATACTGCTGAAAACTGTGAATTTCCTTCAGGATGAATAAAGTATCTATCTATCTATCTATCTATCTATCTATCTATCTATCTATCTATCTATCTATCTATCTATCTATCTATCTACTTGAATGAGAGATGTAATGATTTGTTAATATGGAGATTTTTTTTTTTTGCTGTGTGGCTGCTGTTGGCCTGCTGGTTAAAGATACTGTGCTCGCAGCTCGTCTGTCCATCAGCAGCGGATCTGAGCGAGACTCCGGCTCTCCGTGAAGCTCCTCTGGAAAAGAATGGCAGTTAAAAAAATAATGGAAATGGAAACTGTGACTCGGGCAGAGACGGTGCCAGAGAGGAAAAGCACCGGAGGTGAACGGCAGCTGTGAGAGGACTGGGACAACACTGTGCAGCGTTACCTCATCACGGGGGGAAAATGTCAGAGGCAAGACGTGCAAACCTGCACTTCCAAATTCAAGGAATGTGCACTGGAGGTTAAACAGGTTAGAGAGTGAGGGGACGACCGGCTCGACCGCACGAACCGATGAAGAGGAGCTGCATTAACACTAACAGAGTGTTGGAAAATTAAATTAACACACAGAAGAGCAGCTAGAGAAACTAAAAACTTGCATCGCTGACTGCGTCACGGCCACAGTTTATTCAGGCCGAGTCAGCAATAACAGACTCACAATCCACTCAGAGCAAAACAAGCCTTCAGCTAAAATGCAGAAAAAAAAATCAATCTTAACAAATCATTTAGTGTTTAAATCTTGTTTTTTCTTCAAACAAAAAAATCTGCCAGTAGAATGAGTATAAAAAAAAAAAAGTATAAAGTCTAAATGTGTTGAAACAGGGCAGAATGAGGCAGAGGGTCTGGGATCGAGATCATTCTGGAAACGAGTTGGTTAGTGTTGGAGACAAGTGGGATTATCTCATCCCACAGGCAGATTTTTTTCACAAATTTTAAGAAAAAAAATAAAATAAACAAGATATGAACACTGAAGATGAGCCTGGGTGACTTGTGAAGACTTGTTAAGATGGAGATGTTTTTCCGTGTCAGACTTCACTCTAAATCAAACTTTCTGATTATGAAAAAAGGGGGCGGGGGCTGCTGGTTTGGCTGCGGAGGAGAACCTGGATGAAGGTGAAGACCCGTGCTCGGAGGGGACCGCCAGGCGACTCACGGCCTCCCTGGGCGGCTCGGCGCCGGGCGGGGGCTCGCGGCTCCTCCACCGGCCCGACCCGAGGAGCTCCACGTCCCGGCCCGGCATCGGAGTCTGATCCCCGTCCTCCTCGTCCTTTTTGCTCAGCGGCTCCTGCTGGGCGTGGGCGTGGGGCTCAGGGTGCGGAGGGGGGGGCGGACCCTGGGACGCTACAGGGGCGACTTCTAAGCTAAAGGCCTCGTTTGGACTGTTACATCATTCATACCAAGCACAACACACAGGACAGGAGGAAGACAGACACAGAAGACAGCGACACGAGTCAGTCACACACTCCACAGCCGAGGAGATTGAAACGTGAGGTGAAAGGTGGCGGGAGGGGAAAACACCGAAACATGGACAAGATGCAGAAGAAGGAGAAGGAGAAGGAGAGGGAGGAAAAAAAAAAGGAAAACAGTGAGGAGGGAGGAAAGAGTTAGACTCAGCTGAAATGATGAATGTGAGGAAACATGGTAAATAAACAGCAGAGGAAAGATGGAGGAGGAAACCAGGAGCAGCCATGGTTACACACACACACACACACACACACACACACTCTCTCTCCCTCTCTGACAGGTTATCTAAATGTCAAAGTGAGCGTGGCTCCACCTGGAGCTGAACTGAGCTCCATCAGTCGACCCAGGAGTTTGATCAGGACTCACAGAGACTTTTACCGACACACACGGGACGGGTCATTTTCTCCTGAGCTGTGGAATTAGGACAAACTTTTAGAAGTCCTAAGAAACCGAGCTTAGATACAACCACGTCTCTTCAATCTGCACACGAATAACATGACTTTTACACTTTGGAACTGCCTGCAGTGGATTCACTGATCCAGCAGCAAACTAAAGCACATAATGGAGCCACGTGACGTTTAAAGACAGAGACAAACCCCATGTAAGGAGACAGGTGGACGGAGGACGGGTCAAACACCTGTGGTGTGTCTCAAATTGCGCACTTCCGTTAGTGCACTGTCTGTAAGTCCACTTAGCTGACAGTACACTTAAAGGCACAGTGCGCGAATTTCAACAGTGAAGGGCGTCTCAATTGGCTCACTTCCCGTTGTGCACTTATCGCCACAGCCTCTTCTTCTTCTTCTCCTCCTCTCTAATTTCGAACAGAGATTTACCGCCCCACGTGAAAATAGCTCTATTGATTACTGATTTTGCTTGATTCTGAAATTTATCATTTATTATTGAAGAATGTTTCGTCGGCCGCAGCGCCCCCTACCCCCCGGTGCTGTGGCCGACAGTCGGCATCAGGCGAGCCGGAGCCGCGGCCGGCCCGCCTGATGCCGACCGGAGCCGCGGCCGGCTTGGGTTTCGGCGGTAAAGTTATCCAGAAGTCAACGTGTACACATCCTATCTTCAAAATAAAAGCATCACCACTGCTTCGAAGGTATTAGAGATTTATTTTTGTAAACAACCGGAAGTGACTGCACTTTGCACAATCGCTAGCTTGAGAGTTATCCGAAAACGTCGAAGCCATTTTCAAAACAGACGTTATTTGGACAAACTGACCACGTATTTGGAATCTACGTGGTTACTTTCCCGCCTAAAAAAAAAATTAAAACTTAATAAAGTGACATATTAACAGTCGTAAAACGAAAAGTCAACTCAGCTTTTTTAGGTAGCTTCTTCCGGTCAGTGGTGCTGTCAGGGTGAGAAGTGTCCGTCGCTCCACACTCAACTTTTTGACCGTTTTGAGTGTACATCCGGGTAATTTGCAGTGCACTGCATTTTGTTAGTATTTTCAGTGTGAACGCACTTATGCACTCAAAATACTAAGTGTAAGAGCAGAAGTGCACCACTGGACTTTCCTGTAGGAGGTCAGAGTTCAACCAGAAGCTCAAGCAAGGCTGGGTTAAGGTTTGTTTTTCGTTTGCGACCTGTTTCCTAACCTTAACCGTGACTTTTCCAAACCCTAACCAAATAGTTTTGGTAGCCGAGTTTATGGGAGGGACTGGAGCATCACCTGCATGTAAACCTGGACTTTGGCGTTTGCACTGCAGGCAGGTTGAAGGTGTGAAGTCGTGTTAGCTTGGCTGTAGCTTAGCTTCTGTGCAAGAGCCTCTTGTAAAATGTAAATAATGTTACAGGACACACGGTGATGCAGACAGACACACTGTGACAGGAGCCACATTTTAATCTGGCGTAGTGATCACAGAGGAGACGGCTCGGCCAGCGCGGTGTTACAAGCTGCACGCCGCTCCACATCACATGATCTGCTCTTTGTAATGAAAACCTGTTTGTTTACATTGTGGCGAGCCAATGCCTTTGTTGAAAAATCTGTGACTCCTGCCATGTCCCGCTCTGTTGGCATTTAATTTTTACACCACATTCTGGATGTATTAAATCATGAAGAATTTTTTTTTCATTTAATTGACTGTCAGTTAATGTTTTTGTAAAGTTATTAATCCATTAAAACCAGTAATGCCAGCAGGTAAACTCCTCGAGTTTCCCTTCCATTATATGCACTCTGTGTGTGTGTGTGTGTGTGTGTGTGTGTGTGTGTGTGATGTGGAGGAAATAGTGGTACTGGTCTAAATGCTGTTTGTAAGGCTTTTCAAAATGTCAAGAACAAAATTCAGGGAGAAACACCGGATACTTTCTGAATGAAAACAGTTTTTTAGAGATCTTGCCGGCTGTCAGCAGCTCCCATCCAAAAATATCGACATCAGTCCTCAAAAACCTGCATCACACTGCAAAAAGTCAAAATCTTACCAAGAGTATTTGTCTTATTTCAAGTAAAAATGTCTTATTTCTAGTCAAAATATCTCATTACACTTAAAATAAGACATGATCAGCTCAGAAATTACTTGTCTTTAGACAATTTTCACTTGTTTCAAGTGAAAATTTACTTGAAACAAGTTAAAATTTGCTAGAAACAAGAAACATATTCTGCCAATGGAACAAGCAAATTTTTACTTGTGACACAAGTGAACAAGTGAAAATTTGCTTGATGATGTCTTATTTTAAGTGTAATGAGATATTTTGACTTGAAATAAGACAAATAATCTTGGTAAGATTTGACTTTTTGCAGTGCAATCAAACCCCAATACTCAAATAAATGACACATGATCTGCACTTCCTACCTCTGCTGTTACTACCACCGCCATGAGGCAGAGACAGGGACTGATGTATCGAGCAGAAATATGAGACGGTCCCGGTGATGAGACGCCGGTGACGTGCCAAACCAATAAATGCCATCATGTCAAAACCCTCGGCCTTTAATCTCTTTCATATACGTCCACACAGCAGATTTCACACTTGTTACGGGGCCTTTTCCTGCGGCCAGAGCCAATGAAAACGCACATCTGGCGTCCATCAGACCCTCCCATCGGCGCAGCGCGGGACATGAGAGACGTCATAAACAGCCGAGGAGCTTCGTTCCAGACGCCCGCCGGTGGAAACCAGCGACACCTCCTCTTGCAAAATGATCGAGGAGCATCAGATTCCAAAAAAAACACTGTGCATGATATATGTCTTTTTTTCCTTTTTCCTTCTCTAAACGCTTAATAGCTAGAAATCTGAATGCTGAACATGCAGAGATTTGCTTTTCAATATTTCTCCTTAAAGCAGAAATGGAAGTTACGTCTCATTAGAAGTGAAGGAAATATGAAACTGTCATGAAAGAGAAACTAACAATGACTTCCACAAAAAGGCAAGAGACTGTTTCTTCATGTCATGTGAACAGAATCATGGGCTGTATTTGCTCCACACTCCACATTATACCGAGAAATTATTAATTCTTGGTATCTATAGACGATATTATCACCGCAGAAACAAGTGAAGCTGCTTGTTTCTCAGCTTTGATGCCTCCTGTGCACAACGTCGACCAACAGATAATATCTTTACGCTGGAAGGACATTCACATTTAAACCTCTAAGGACTGAGAGAGCTCCTCTGTCTCAAACTGGACTACTGACTGACACCTTCTGGTTTGTTCAAATATGTATTATGTCCCGTTTCTATGTGCTGCCTCGCCAGTGTTTCTTCTCTGCCTAACGGAGTGAAAATGGGATGTGAAGGTCTGAGGCCGAGACACTAGAAACAAATCTATTTTTCATCCCTCGCGCTGTTTTAATTTGAATTTGATGATCGCACCTGATGCCTCGGGATGTAAAATCAATCAATCAATCTATCAACTGAAATTTTCGTTCCTCTGCACTTTAAATAATCCCATCATAGCTCACAGTCTTGGTGATGTCACGTCTCTTATTCTCTGCCATTAAGGCAAAAGTTAGTTTCCTCCGTGCTTCATCCTGTCTCATCCAGATATTACAGTGCCAACACTCACCTGAAGGGTCTGTCTCCCCCTATAGGCGAGGTGGCGGTACTCCAGCTCTTGCGCCCTCCCTCCTCCTTGTCGCTCTTCTTCTTGCGGAGCGGCGTGGGCACGTAGCCGCTCTGGTTGCTCTTGTTGGGCAGGTACTGGTTGAAGGGCATGGCGGCTCGCGGCTCGCTGACGGAGGTCCGTCGAGCCAACATGTCGTCCTTACGGACATCTGGCATCTTCCTGTGGGGCGGAGCGTCCGACTCGGAGTCGCTGCCGCGGCCTGGTGGGAAGAGGAGAGGAAAGAGGGGGTTCATGGGTGAGAATAGGGTTTTTTGCTGTGTCATGGTGGTGTGGTGGTGATAGAGATGGCTCTGCAGCCAAATGTGTGGATTTAAAGGAGAACATGCTGGCTGTTTTAAAAATGATAATTATTCCAAAGATAACAATACAAACTAAAACTATAAATTAGAAAAAAGCTTGAAATATCCATGATTCAGCTCAAGTCATGCTGGTGTTGGCAAAAAGTAATCTGGCCTCAGTCGGGTCCCACATTCGTGGCCCCCCACCTGATGTGAGTCTGACAGGCCTGGCTCAGGACAAACAGCAAATCCTCTCTCTCAGCAGCTTCTACTGAGGAAACATGAGAAACCGGCAGATGCTGAGGGTGTGGGACACCAGTGTTCATTTCATCAACAAGATGATGACGAGAAATGTTGGTCAAAAGCCTTTTTTCCACGACGAAGACGAAACAAGACGAACTAAAAATAGATCATAGATGAGAACAAATCATGACGACGTGTGTATTTGGTTTTCGTTGATGAGACTGAGTGTGATTGTTATTAGTGAACTGTCAGACGTTCAAAAATCCCCCCTCTGGTGCGTCTCTCAAAATATACCCTCACAGCGTGCTGCCCTGTCATTGGCTGATCTGGCTGAATGAGGGCGGAGCCACAGCCACACAGAGTTCACTGTGAGTCAAACACTCCAGTCAACGAAAAAGAAGAAGAAGAAGAGATCTGTGTTCACACTTTACTGATAAAACTGCAGAAAATAAAACACAAAGCACAGCAGGAGCAGAGGAGACGGCCTGTGACCGCAGATCATGTCACACGAGAAGCAGCTAAATAAATAAATAAATATACACTGCAAAAACGCAAAATCTTACCAAGATTATTTGTCTTATTTCAAGTCAAAAATGTCTTATTTCTAGTCAAAATATCTCATTACACTTAAAATAAGACATGATCGCCTCAGAATTGGCAAAATTTGCCAGTGGAAAAAGTGAAAATTCACTTGAAACAAGTGAAAATTAGCTAGAAACAAGAAACAAATTTTGCCAATGAAACAAGCAAATTTTCACTTGAAACAAGAGACAACTGTCTAAAAACAAGTTACTTCTGAGGTGATCATGTCTTATTTTAAGTGTAATGAGATATTTTGACTAGGAATAAGACATTTTTGACTTGAAATAAGACAAATAATCTTGGTAAGATTTTGAGTTTTTGCAGTGTATAACCACAACGGCTAAAGAGAGAAAGTTGAGTCTGTTGCTTTGCAGTGAAGCAGCAGTCAGTCACACTGCATCAGCACAGGCATGGAGTTCAGACTGAAGTGCAGCTAAACATCATGTGTGTGTGCCTGATGAAACGTCAGTGTTGATTTCATTTGGAAAATCACAAAAATGCATTTGACTGAAATGAGACTATAACTTCTGTAGATTTCGTCGAGTCAGCCTGGACTAAAACTAAGAATATGACTGAAACTAATTTGCATTTTAGTCAAAAGACGAAGACTAAATCAAAATCAAAATCAGTGTGGGAGACGGCGCTCAGACTGCAGGCGGCCATCGGCCACAGATGCCGGTACAGTCCCCGAACAAGACACCGAATCTGCTGACTCACTGTCTTCATCAGCAGCAGAGAGAGAGAGAGAGGTGGAGGTAGAGCCGGTGCAGAGAGGTTTTCTTCTGTTCAGCGGATACGCCGCTTTACGCAACGAAAATCATCGGGAAGAGAGGAGCTGTCACGCTTAGACAATCACAGCCACGCTTAGCAGAACACAGGGTGTCTGGATTGCGGATGACAGAAGAGAGGAAAGAGAGACAGAGAGAGAGAGAGAGAGGACCCAAAAATAAGCTGAAGAAGAGAGAGGCAGAGTCCCACAGCGATCGCCCCAGATTGCCAATCCCTGTTTAAAAATATCCCCTCACATCTAAATCTCCCCGTGCTGTTTAACCACCTAAACTACATGATTGTGTTTGTGTGTGTGTGTGTGTGTGCAGAGTGCATTCCAGCGTCCCGGCTGAGCGTAAATCAACCCCCCCGAGCGGGACGACGGCCTGTTTTTATGGAAAGGAGGCAGGCGAGCATAAATCACGGCTGAATTTGTATTGTGAGGCTCGCAGCGACTGAAATTCCAGCTTGCCGTTTTCGGAAGAATTCAATTAAGAGGCCGCCGCGTCTGCGTCTGCGTCGTCGGGTCTTTAATGTCAGCGGCAACACCTGGCTTTGCAGAAGTTCACCGCTCGAGGACTTTCCCCGCTTAAATTCCTCGGAGCTCGTCGATTTGAAGACGCCGGCCGATGACAATTTCAGTCGCGTGCCGATCGTTTCTGCCGTCGTTCCACTGTTGTTTTTTTTTTCATAAATTGCCTCCCGTGTGCGGTGGATACCTGGCGTTTTACTTTACAGGTCTCCCAAAAAAAAAAAAAAAAAAAAAAATTCCTCTCCAAGATGTTCAGCACATGTGCTACTGGAATCCACCTCCACCTGCGTGCGTGGGCTCCGTCTATGGCCGATGAATTTACGGCTCCATCTATCACAGGAAAAACTGCAAAGAGAGGTCTTCTTCTGGACATTTTGACATTTTTTTCCCCGGGTCTTTTATTAAGAGCGTACACATGCATGTTTGCAATTTGTCTACCCGTTTGTGCCTTTTCTCGCTTCTACGTGTGTTTCGTGTTAAACGTGTGCTGAGTGCTGCTGGGTGCATTCTGGGTTTTGAGGCGACTTTTGGTAAACAGTAAAATACTATTTGTGCAGTTGAACTGTTTAATAGAATAGAATAGAATAGAATAGAATAGAATGCCTTTATTGTCACTATACACATGTACAATGAGATTAAGAGCAGCTCCTTTTTAGTGCAAACATGTAATAATAAAGAACAAAAAAAATAAAAAAGAGAAATAAGTAAAAATAAGATATATATACAGCAAGTAGTTCTATATACAGTAAGGATTTAGTGGTGATATTGCATTAAATTAATTCTGGGGAGCTGCTACTTTCCCCTTTCTTTATTTGACTTCTCTTGCAATTTTGTTTTTTGTCATGTCATCTCTTGGTGTCCGTCAGAGGTGTGCAGAAGCTCCACTATTTGTTTTTGTGTTTATATTTGTTTTGGGGCGAAATAATTTGGATTTGGATTCAGGAAAAATGGTGGGCGTGGCTCAAACCGGAGGTGATTTTTTTCATTGGATTGTGGTTCACTGGATTTTCACCCCAAGAAATATAAAATGACTGAATTTTTTGCTTATTAAAGCTCTATAGGTTTAAGAAACCCACTCTAGCGACTCTGCATTTTGCAAATCAAAAGAAATCTCGATGTGAAAAAAATATGTTGGACTTCTGTCTCTGTCGCTGACCGACATATGAGTGAACGCCAGTCAGTGGAGTTTCCCAGCATGCTTTTGGGCAGCAGACGTATACTGAGCCCAGTTCATTGCTGTTTGGCTCATGCTCCCTGTTTGGTTTTTGTGTGTGTTGTTTATCATGCGCTCTTTGTGTTGTGTTATTAAGGTTTTACATTATTTGTGTGACTGTTATTGTCTGTTCTTTTGGTGCAGCTCCGTTTTAGCTCCATCTCACACGATGTCCAGGTTTTTGCTGCTTCAAAGAAAAAGATTTGCAGATGTAGACGGACACAGCCGTGCGCTCCCTCACATGCAAACCTGGACTGTGAAGATATTATATGTATTGTGTCAAGCTGAACTTTCAGAAAAATGTTCGGAGGGGAAATTTATTCATCAGAAAGCTGTTATTCATTACTTGCTGGATATGGATTCAGATTTGGTGCATCCCTCGAGTCTATTATGTTTACCTCTAAAAAGGTCCAGTTTGAAATGAAACTATGATAAATACTTTAACGTAATATCATCTGGTTACAGATATGAATGCATCTGGATATTTTAATGTGTCATTCTGTGCAAACTGAAATTCAGTATTTTCCTTCGACCAGATCTGAAGTGAAACCCTCAGATCAGATCAGATGTGGAGGCTGCAGCTCTCTGTGGAAACAAGCTTCATACTGTGGACCTGTGAACTTCTCTCTTCTTATTTCCACAGGCTTCTGCACTTCATGTGGTCTAGAAGAGTGACAGGCCAAGGCCTGGAGGAGGCCTGGAGGTAACCGCCCCTCCGACACCGAGCGGCTCAATTACAGAGTTTTAAGCCACCAATTGGAAACATGAGTGACTTGAGCGCCTACACCCGTCTTTAAGGAGCAACATGTGTCTGTCCAAGGTGATCTGCTGCTCGGCACACATGGTAACAGTGAAGCATGAGGTGGGGAGGGTGGGGGGCTTCACCGCGGTTCAATGCCAACACTGTAAAAAGAGCCTCAGAGAAACCTCTTTACTCCAATCCCAGTCGACGTGCAGGAAACGCTCGAGGCCGTGAACTCCTGCGACTCCGGCGAAAAGGGGTCGCAGACTCTGACACGACAGCCGGTAGCACAAAATCACGGCGAGCGGCGGTGCTTTCCAAAGGATATGAGCTCATTCAGGCCGCGCTCACCCGCGAGCTCAAAGCTTCCCAATTCTGATTTACTCCCCCCCAACATGTGATGTGGACTGGATGATTTCTAGTCAGCTGAAGTCAGCAAGAAGTTGCAGGTAGTTGCATTTTTTGATTCTGGCCCAGGGCGGCATGGAAATCACGCCAGAGTGTGATTCACCGTCAGAGGCTAAACACATGACTTTGTTGGCGTTTGGAAATCCAGTGCAATCTCAAAGGTAAATACCAAGGTTATTACAGTTAAATAACACTCAACTAAAAGGTAAAACTAGGTGTAAAAAATTAAATTTAACTGAAATAATAAAGAGACCTAACTGAAACGATACTGCGTTCTTACAAAAAAGACTAAAATAACATAAAAATTATCCATAAATGTCTTCAGTTAACTTAAGTAAAAGCTAAAACTAGGTGTGGAAAAACATTTTAGACTTCACACGAAAAAAAGACCTAACTGAAACAATTTTGTGTTCTTACAAAAACAATATAAAAATATGCAGAAATACCTTTAGTTTTTCTCATTTTGGTCAAATTTGCCTGTGTTGTGTTTGTACTGTGGTACCTATTCTGAACTTCTCATATCTTACCCCTGACAAACACCCCACATATTATTAACAAAAAAGACCTAAAACTTATACTGAAACTAATAAAAAACACTAAAATAAAACATTTTTAAACAATAAAAATAAACTGAAACAAGCAAACCCACACTGAAACTAAAGACACAACTAAACTGAACTGAAAAAAAGCAAATTTAAAAAAATAAAGAAAAATACACAACTGTAATAGTTGTGTATTGTTGTTGGGTCAAACTGTTATCAGATATGGGTTAAAATTTTAAAACAGACATTAATGGTCATCCAAAAAAAAAAAAAAAAAAGTCAGTCACTCAGATTAGATCAATCACATAATGAGCAGAGATTCGGCGCTGTAGTGTGCTGAATATATTTTTGTGTGTTATTTCAGTGTTATTTTGCTGAGCTTCACCACAAATCGGTTTTTATCTCCTCGACTGACTAGATGCTCGCTCTTGTTCCCGTAATAAAACCCGCGGCGGTGACGTCACCCGGCGTATCCTGCGGGCGGCGGCGGGCGTGGCCCCGCACAAACACACACAGCGAGCAGAAGAATGGGCACCGGGAGCACAAAGTGTCCCATTTATCAACGCTGTGTATGTTTCTGCACAGCCCGGCCCAACAAAGGAGCATTGGCAATATTGAATTTCTCCCCGAGATTGAATTAAACTGTTCTCCTGTCCTCTAATTGTTGTCAGGGTGAAGTGAGTTTGCCGAGCTGAATGGTGAAAGGGCCTCGTCTAAAGGTCAGGCCAGCGAAAACCCGCCTCAGCCCCTGTTTGTGTGCGTCTCAATAAATGGATCCTCTTGTTCTGGGTGTAATCAAAGCCGCCTGTGATTGGCTGATCACTGAACTGTTACCCCGCTCCCGGGCCCCCGCCGTCCGGGACTCCTGGATCCGATCCAGAGTCGGTTATTGTGATGTGAGCGAAAGTGGCAGGCACTTGCAAGTGTTATTAGCGGCGGCGGTAAAACGGCGTCACAGGAGGAGCCTCCCCCCGCTGACAGTCAATTCAGGCGCTTAATTTGTGATGAGGGGCTGTAATTGACTTTCCTCGTTACATCCAGTTTCCGTCAGCTCGCCTCGTCCGTCTCCGTGATTGATTCTCGACGTCGTGCAGGATGACTTGTGTCGGCCCGTCGCACGTCTGAACACCGGTTTGGCTGAAACCCACAGAAAAACCAAGACGAAAGCCGGTGGCCTTCGTCTTGGTCGATAAGGTTGTTCTTTATGTTTCAGGAGTGGCTGCAGGTGAAGCTCTGCCAGAAACAAGGCTGTCATGGTTATAGCTTAGACTTTTTCTTTTCAGAGTTTTAAAGTAGTTTTTAAAGAGGGTTTGCTAGTTTCGTCTGGTTTTTATTTTCTGAAAATGCTGAAAATGCTGAGTTTCAGTTGAGTTTTTCCTGGTTTCAGTTTTAGTTTGAGTCTTTTTCTTCTTGTAATGTGGGGTATTTGTCAGGGTTGATATTCAAAAAGGTCAGAAAAAGTATTGTGCAGGAAAACTCCAAATAAACTGACAAAGACGAAAAGTAAAGACATTTTATCTAGCCTATAATTAAGTTTCAATTAGTTATTGTTTTTTTTTGTAAAGTCTTGTTTTTATTTCAGCTCACAAAAGCCCTACTTGAAATTTGCCCACTGTGGAACTAATAAAGGAATATCTTATCTTATCTTATCTCTGCTCCTCTGGGTGTAAAGTTGATGTTAAATCTGACGTCGTAGAAGGTTAGTTTCAAACTGACGCTCCATCTGAACCAGAACATCACTGGCATGATGCTGCCTTCATGTGCGGTGGGACATGAACACGCCGAGTTTCCAACATGGAAATCACATAAACTACAAATACAAAAACAAACGCTGGAACATAAACAGAAACACACCATCACGTGTCAACTAGTTTACATTTCAGCTTGCTCTGTATGACTCAATTATTCATTTTATATGATTTTGTGCCTCTGCTTGTCTTGTTTAATGTGTTTATTGAGGTTTATTGAGGTTACTGATTAACATACTTTTAGTCATGAAAAGTTATGGGGAACTCTGGGAAATTTAATATTTGACATTATGTATGGGTGAAAAAAAAAATTGTAGACACCTCAGTTTGATGTTTTGGCCTGTTTTCTGCAGACGTGAGTAAAACACACCACCAGCCAAACAACAAAAACACAGCCAGCTGTTCTGTTTGGTTTTTACGTCTTTCAGGTGGATCTTCCCCTTTAAGGCGGGAAGCAAACGTCCGCGTCCAGCCAAGTTTCAGGGCGGTTTGAGAGCCGTTTGGCTGCTGGAGGCTGCAGTTTCCTTCACACTTCCCTGAAAACAAAAAAATCACCGGCGAGCCAGACAGGACGCCTGGTTCAAGCTCCGCGTTTTCCCATTCGCAGTTCCCACGTGAAACACACAGGGTGCTATGTGACGGCCGTCCTAAGCTTTTACAGGCCTTCATTAAACTTTAAGAGGTTAAATTGAAATACAGTGTGGCAATCAGCAGCTTTCTATGACAGCATATGGCCGGCTTGGCATTATAAAATACTCATAAGCGACCGAAATGTATTTTTGACTCCAATTTAAAGCTCAGCACACAGCAAAAAAAAAAAAAAAACAGAGATCTTTACAGCTGTTTGCAGTTTATATAGCTGTTTGTCCTGAGAAGAAAAACTTCATGTCATGTAAAATGCTTTAAATACCAGGTTGGATGTGTTATATTATTGTATCTATCATATAATTACCTATATGAACAGGAACTGTCCTGGTTTTCTGGTTCTGTCCTGACTTTTATTGATCCTTATTGGTTTTGTGAATTCTTTTAGGTTTTGGTGATTTCTTTGATGTATTTTCATCTTTTAGTGGCGTTTGGTGAGCTCTTCGGTCGACTCTTGTTATTTCACTCGCAATAGAAATAAATTTAGACTTTACTTGAGACCGGACAAAACTTGGATTGAAAAAAAAAAAAAAAAAAAAAAAAATCAACGCAAGCTGTCAGTCAAACCATCCTCAAACCCACCGCCGCCTCTGTCTTTTGTTTCCATGTCATGTCAAGCTGCTTCACTCCTCTCTCTCTCTCTCTCTCTCTCTTCTCTCTCTCTCCCTCTGTCACTCATCCTCTTCATGTCAAGAGAGCCATCAAAGAGCCGAAGGCCGTGACACGACACACACACACACACACACACACACAGGCTCCAACACTCAACACACAGCCACTTTAGTATGGATGTCAAGAGCTGGAGGACCCCGAGGAGGAGGGATAAGAGAGACAGCAGGCACGGAAACATGCACTCGTTCACACAGATCCAAAGCAGAGGAGGGAGAGAAAAGACAAATGAAGTGGAGGAGATTTGATTTATTCCTCGTACGCTTCGGTTTGTCTGAAAAGGTGCGTTTCAAATTCAAAATAACCATGCAACTGCTTCCATAATCAATATGGGTTTAAAATACAAATTGGCATCTTTTTTTTTTTTTTTTGGCTGTAAACATAATTATACATCTGCTATATTCTGAATGGCATTAATTTTACACTTCATTTTTCATTGATTCTTGTATTTCATTTTCCAGTTTTGCAGTGAATCTGCTTCCAGGGAAAAGGACAGAAAATGGCTGCTGCACTTTTGTTTGAGGCGTGAAACTTTCAATCTTTCACGTCTGACTAAACCTCAGTCGGCGAGGACGGAGTAACTAATTACATTTAGTCTCATTTTACTGTTCAGTAAAGGAGCAGCTTTTTCGTGCACTTTTCTTCAGTCGGGTTTTTCTTGACGTGGTGACACACTGAAAGTCCTGTCTTTTCCAGATTACACATTTTGTCCAACCTGCACCGCTTCATAACAGTCCTGGGCGACGGGGACAAAAATCTCAAATATCACTGTATCTTTGACCAGACACCTCGATATTGATATTGAAGGGATGACTGGTGGCGCTTTCATTAGAGATTTTTGCTTAACAGCCATCAGCAATGTGGATATGATGGCCGAGCAGGTAGAGACAAATAATAAATCTAGTAATAAAACAGCTAGAACAGTCTAATGAGCTCATAAATTTGCATTTCTTTACTGTAATGCAGCCTTTAAAACCAGGAAAAGACATCACTCATGCCATATCACGATATTACAATATCTGAAATCCCAGCTGATATCTAGTCTCATATCACAATATCAATATATTAGCCCTACTTCATAACGTCAACGAGGGTACTGACTGGCTCGACTGGATGTAGCTGAAGAGGGTAACACCAGACCTCCGAACCACTGGACAATTTTTTAAAAGTGCTTAGGAAGCTCAGGGATGCTTTAAAAGGGCCGGCTGGATTCTCCCTACCATCGCTGCTGCCGCGGGCGACCAGGACGTCCGGCGACGGCGTCTGTCGTGAGCGCGAGCCGAAGGAGTCCAGGCTGTCGAAGGAGTCCTCGCGGCCGTGGCGCGGCGGGGAGAGAGAGTCGCTGCGCTCGGAGTCCCAACAGTCGATGTAGCCGCTGTCCCGGATGCTGCGTTTGGGGCTCTCGGCGTCCTCCACCTCCTGCACATTTACACACACACACAACAACGATTGATGCAAAAAAGACTGAAAGCACAAAATGTTAGCGGTCCACCCTATGATAATATCGAGCTGCACCCATTTTTTGCATTCTTAGTTTACATGTTCCTTCTTTCCTTATCTTTTTGCCTTCATTTGCATCATCTTTCATGACGGAGGAGATTTTACAGGCAAAACTGTCGCCTGCATCCTTTTTGTGGAGCTCAAACCACCAAAAACTGGAAAATACAGGAGCAGCTCTTGCCAATAAGGATGAGTTTGATAAATGCAAACCGTGCCTACCTGCCTTGAATATGCTTTCCTTTGGTGGAAAACCCAAAAGCAGGACCGGAAACCTCAACGAATCCAACAGAAGCTATCTGGATGGATAGTCTGCGCTGTCTTTTGGATGAACTGGCCCTTTAATATCCTCTCCACACATCTCACCACGGTTCGGTAGTCCTTCAAAGTCCCTGCGGCCTACATCTTTTCAGCGTTAACCTTCTATAGCTCATCATTTATTGAAGTCCGAGCTCCCTGTAAGGAACGGCACAGCGGGCAGAGCCGACGTCGTCCTCTCATGAGCCTCCCCTGGTCTTCATAAAACCTCTGGCCACGGTGACGGGCTGACCAAATTGTTTTTTCAACTCAGGTTTTATGACTCTGACTATCGCATTATTACACTATTTCTCACATGGAGACGAGGTTTTGTTTTGGTCCACGGCAGCGCGCGGACATCTGGGGAAGACATTCGGCTCGGCTGGCGGCGATTTCTCCGTTTTATAGAACGGAGAGGGGACATCGCATTGTGGAATAAATCGCGGAGGGGTGACATCATGCTTATGAGCTGCTGTCACTGCGAATAAATGTGTGTGTGTGTGTGTTTTGAGGGTTTCTAAGGCTAACTTTTCTCTCTCCCTTTGGGTCTGGGAAGAGGGGAGAGACACAGAGAGAGAGAGGGTGGATTCGCTGCCTGAAATTATTTCTGGAGGACATTTTTTATTTATTTACTGCAGCACACACTCTCAGCCAGAGCAGCTTGTCGTCATATATTAATTCAATTTGCAAAAAAAGCAGATTCTCCAATAATCCTCCGCGACGGTGCCAGCTGTTGTTGATGTGTGATTTGCGATGCAGCCGCAGAGCTGAGCGCTGAATCGGAGCGTCACAAGAATCAATACTCGATCAATACGTAACGTGCAAATCAATGGCAGGGTTTTTATGACCTCAATAGCACTGACACGAATCCAAACCTCACTACAGAGGCATGCGATTACACCCAGAGGACCAAACTGGGGATGAATCAGCATGGGTGGTGCGTTCACTCCTTAAATAATGTATCTGTGTGTTTCACACTTTAGTGAAGCATCTCCAAGACTGACAACCACATTACGCTTATAAAACATCATCCTAATGTGCGGTGTTGTGCACAAATTTGCTTAACACTGCTGGTTTAAGTTGTCTTGTCAGCCAATCGCCAGCAAAACAAACCGAACATCAGCTTTCTAAACAGATACAATAACACAATAACAGTGAGTTATGGGCAAAACCATGTAGGGTTTGTATGCAGCCCAAATGTGTTCTTGTGGCCTGTTGTAAAACCGTGTGTTTGTGCAGACTGGGGCCTAAACAGCCTTGCGAGTTGCATCAATTGTATTGGCTTAGACTGGAAAGCTGAGATTCAATGAGCCACACAGTAGCTAACAAGACCATCTTTGAGACTTTAATCGCCGTATAAAATGACCTCTAGTGACCTCTAGGAGAATCACAGCCTCATGAAACTTTACAGCCACAAACTGGAGAGCGAGGCCGTTCAGAGGATGCCTGAGTTTCAGGGTATATCGACAGTATTGGGTTTCTGAGACATGTCCACAATGGAATGCTCAACATCTAGTCTCCGAAAAATGCAAAATTCTTTCAGATACCTCCAAATGTCAAAAGTTTTTGACACCAAATTGAAGCATGAATTTTTCTGTGGGTTTCCTAAAGAACTCGGTGTCCTAATGTGGTATTTTGCAGGGTTTCTGAACATTTTTTATTAATTCTCAAGTAGTCAAAAAGGGTTCAATTTTGCACCAAATCTGTGTAACAAATGGTATCAACGCAAAAATTCCTGCAACAACTTCAGACACATGCTTATTAAAAACTTATGACTATAATAACTTGACACACAGGGCTAATATGTGCTGGCGCTGAACATTTCTGAGCAGGACTTGACGAACCTTTCGCATCTGTGACAGCAGGCCTTCGAACTCTTTCAGGTCCAGCGTGGGCCCGTTGTACGAGGTGCAGCTGTTGGCAGCACGACCCAGCCAGTAGATGGTGATCAGAACCTGGGAAGGAAAAAAAAAAAAAAAAAAACAATACGACATTTAAGAAATAAATTTGCATGTCATGACTAATGGGGCTTTCTGGCACAGTGCTAAACTGGTTTAAATCCTACTTAAAGGACAGAGAGTACTTTGTGTCCATAGGTAATTACACATCTGAGCGGACAAAAATGACATGTGGAGTTCCCCAAGGCTCCATTCTGGGGCCTCTTCTGTTTAACATCTACATGCTCCCGCTAGCTCAGATTATGGAAAACAACAAAATATGCTACCACAGTTATGCAGACGACACACAAATCTACATAACCATATCACCAGGGGACTATGGTCCAGTACAAGCACTGAGTAAGTGCATTGAACAAATCAACAATTGGATGTGCCAGAACTTCCTTCAGCTAAACAAAGACAAAACTGAAGTAATTGTTTTTGGAGCCAAGGAAGAACGATTAAAAGTTAGCGCTCAGCTTCAGTCAATAATGTTAAAAACCACAAACCAAGCCAGAAATCTTGGTGTAGTCATGGACTCAGACCTGAATTTCAACAGCCACATGAAGACAGTTACAAAGTCAGCCTACTATCACCTTAAGAATACATCAAGAATTAAAGGACTTATGTCTCAGCAGGATTTGGAAAAACTTGTCCATGCATTTATCTTCAGTAGACTTGACTACTGTAATGCTGTCTTCACAGGTCTCCCTAAAAAATCCATCAGACAGCTGCAGCTGATTCAGAATGCTGCTGCTCGAGTCCTCACTAAGACCAAGAAAGTGGATCATATCACTCCAGTTCTCGGATCTTTACACTGGCTTCCTGTGTGTCAAAGAATTGACTTCAAGATATTGCTGTTGGTTTATAAAGCACTAAATGGTTTAGGGCCAAAATCCATCTCTGATCTGCTGCTAAATTATGAACCATCCAGACCTCTGAGGTCGTCTGGGACAGGTCTGCTTTCTGTCCCCAGAGTAAAAACTAAACATGGAGAAGCAGCGTTTAGTTTTTATGCTCCACATATCTGGAACAAACTCCCAGAAAACTGTAGATCTGCTGCGACTCTCAGTTATTTTAAATCACAGCTGAAGACTTTTCTGTTTGCCGCTGCCTTCCATTAAACCACATTAAGGTTTAATATTTTACACTGCACTGTAACTTTTAACTTCCTGTTCTATCTTTTTCTCTTTTTAGCTTCTTTTTAGTAATTGTTTTTATGTATGTTTTCTTGTGTTGCTTTTATATTGTTTTAATGCCTTTATGCTCTATGTAAAGCACTTTGAATTGCCTTAGTGCTGAAATGTGCTATACAAATAAACTTGCCTTGCCTTGCCTTGCCTAAAACTTCAGACACAGCAAAAACTGATTAAAAAACACAGAGATAGTATTGAAAGTACTGTTCCTCTGATATTTGACTGCAGTAGAAGTAGAAGTACTGTCACCCCAAACTCAAGTAAAAATGTACTTAAGTAGAAGCCAAATTACTGACTTTAACAAATACTCAAAAAGTACAAGTACAGAAAAAAGCTACTCAATAACAGTGACATGCGTAAATGTAATTAGTTACTTTCATCTTTAAAAAAAAAAAAAAAAGAAATCAATAAAAGCCCATCGCTGCCTCAGTGACAAGACGGCTGCTCAGTCCCTGTTAAAGATTAAAAATGAAAGATGAAGAATAAAGTTTAATCTGCCAATCTGTCATTCACACTCAATCTGCTCCCAATATAAGCTGAACCTTTATCTATGAGTGTGTGTGTGTGTGTGTGTGTGTGTGTGTGTGTGTCCCTTAATAAAGAGGCCATAAACTGATATCGTAATACTGCGTTATCAAAGTTATTAGAGAACCCCGAGTACTGAGGCTCTGCTCATGAATGATGAACGCCTCATTCCTCGCCAGTGTTTCATGAATATTTTCTGCGATCGTCCAAAGTGGATATTAAGAGTTCTGGCGTCCGAACCTCCAGGTGTAGCCCAGTTTCTCCGCTTCAAAAGGAGCAGCAGAGGCGATGCGGAGCTCCGCAGAGGAATCCTAACTCAAGTCAGAAGTCTTGGTAATGGATACCATCAGTCAGCCATCAGGCGCTCAAAACAAAAAAAAAACAAAACACATGGAAAACGTAACATGGTCCATCCGTTTGTTCAGAGGCTGATGCTGCGTTCAGCTTCAGATCTTGGAATTTCCCAGCTGCGACCTGCGACCCCTTCATGTTCACGGTGTCAACTTGGGACAAACGGATGCCAAGAAGAGGAAGAAGAAACTGCTTATGCAATAAATAAATACTCAAACATCAACTAGAATCTGAACTGTAAACAGCAGCAAGTGATTTGTTTTAGATAGATAGATAGATAGATAGATACTTTATTCATCCCGCAGGAAATTCACAGTTTTTCAGCAGTATCCACAGATTACAGATTAAATAAAGAAAAAATAAAAAATAAAGAATAAGATCTGAGTACAACCCAGTGTGCAAAAAGCAATGTGCAAATGTTTGTGCACCATGTTTGTGTGCTCCGATGTCACCTGGACCGAAATAAACAATTTTCCGATTTGTAATTCCGTAGTTCAGTTCATTTTTCACAAGTCAGAGCTTCTTATTAAAGGAATAGTCCAACATTTTGGGCAAAAACCCTTTTCCTGACTTCCCCAGACTGAGACAAGATGGGTGTCGGACACCATCTTCACTTCTGTACGTCCAGTGGCTCAGTTCCTATGTGCAGCATTTCATGTTAGCTTAGCATAAAGACTTGAAGTCTATGGGAGTCGTTAGCCTGACTCCGTCCAAGTGAAAAAAAAAAACAAACCTCGCAGCAGCTCAGAAGCTGTCGTGTTGATACGGCGGATCGTGTGGACTTGAAGTACATCTAGTCTCAGTCTGGGTGGGTTGGAAAAAGGGTATTTTTGCCCAAAAACACTCAAGCATTCCATTAATGAGCTTGGAGTTGAAGTGAATGCAGCATAAATCAGTTTATGGGCCGCTCCAAGCACATGAATCAATAGCACTGAATGAGTAAACAGGCCTAACAACTGGGTGGTGAAATTTAATGAGTTCTGAGTCAAACGGTGCAGTTGCTTTGCATGGACGCGGTGTACCAGGCAGACAAACACTCGAAACCTTTCTCTCTTCTACCTGGGGGACATGAAATATTTTGTCAGCTCATATAATTCATGGTCATTGTGGCGGTCGGCAGGACGCAGCAGGAACAAACTTGAAGGAGTTCTCCCCCCGGCTCCTTTCACTTGTCGTCCCGCCTCATGATGCAAACCGCGCCGGTTTCCTGGCTGCTGCGGCGGAGCCCTTCAGCAGTCAGTCAGTAATGCGCCGCTGAGGCTTCCTGCACAAACAAGACAAGGCCGAGCCATTGTTCGGCCCTGAACACACTCGAGGCGCTCCTGCTAACACACCACATCCCCTCAGGGGCCCCCGGTGATTTATATTTGCCTGTTAGCTAGCTTAGCCCTGACAGGATGAATCACCACGCCAGTCTCCTCTCGACAAGCCGCTCTGCAGAATCATCAGCTCCGCGCCTCTGACCCCCGCACCTGTGACGATGTTTGAAATCTAATGTTGTGAGCTACACGAGGGCTTTTTGCATTTCCTGCATGCTGCTCCTGAGTCAGCTCAGTGTCCCAAATGCAACATGCACAAGTCGACCGCGGCCACATGGAGACCACACACGGTGGTTAGCTTTAGCGCTGTTAGCGAAATGTCCCCACGCAGCTGTAGATATTTACCGTGTCCACGTCGACCAGCGCTCCGGCGGGGATCGCTGCGATAAGGAGGGAAGCTCAGCGTGGCTTCAGGTGTTTAATTCAGTCGTGCCGTCGGTGTAAACAGCCTCCGAGCGTCACACACACAGAACGGATCAGAACCCACACAGCCTGCTGGAGTGATGCTCCTCTGATCCCTGCAGGGAAACTCATCTTTCAGCCCAACTGCAGGTGCGTCTGCAGCTGCTGGGGATTCAGTGTCTTGCCCAAGGACACTTCAGACAGGTGGATATGTGACATCGTGGAGGATCAGACCCGGGACGTCGGCGGGTTTGTCTGCTCCGGCTGCAGGACAGTCCCTCTGATGACCGGGCTCTGCTTAAATGTGCATTTATACTCGTGTCTGTGTACAGTAACTGACACGTATTTGAGACGTATTTGAGGCTGGAAAGGGTCTCGGTGTCGGCGTCACAAACCTGACTCTGATTGGTTAGAGGGTTTATCTGTGTATGTGGATTCAAATGCAGTGTGAAGTATAAACGCTTCAAGGTAAAGCGCCTCTTACAGTTAAATATAATGTAAATGCAAAGAGCAAATGTAAAAGAGAACACACATATTGAAGCATTTACACTTCTGCATTGATGTGTGTGTCATTGATTTCACACAGATTTCCCCCTGTGATCAGCCAATCAGAGTGTGCAACCCCAAGCCTACGTCAAAATCCTTTTCAGCCCAAACTACAGGGCCAATAATGTCAGTCTGAGTGCAGAAACACTTTTATTTGAGGTATAAAATGCACTTAAGCATCACAACGTTCTCTACACTCTTTACATTTACATTATTTTGCTGGATAAAATGCATTTTAATGGCAAACCTTTAATTTATGCATTTATGAATGCATGTGTGTTAATGTAAATAGCAGGTAAGCAACATGTAAAGAAAAATTCCACACAAAAACTCGTTTACACTGTTTAAAAAACAGGGATTGGTGATTTACATTGTGTTGTTTTGTTGTTTTGAGGCATAATTCTATTTTTCCACAGGTAAACAAGCCAAATGCATTGCATACAAAGATCATAACCCTGTTAAACACAACTGTAGCTGAGAATCTCTCTCAGTGACTTCACAGAATTTACTTTGGTTAGTTAACCACGGAATAATAAAAATACACTAAACACGACAAATCAGCAATGCAGCGTAAATTCAGGCTTAGACTTTCTCCTTTAATTATTCCCCCTCTGGTCTTGAGTAAACGCTGCTGCAGGAACAGAGGCAGACCTCGTCCAGTGCATCTTAAGCTCCGTGCTGCAGGCCAGCATCAGCACCGCTGAGGTTTCCACGGCGATAGTGAGCAGCAGTGCACGCTGCGTCCCCGGCAGCAGCCTTTGAAAATGGGTCAACTGCAAATATGTTCAGCCGGCTCACCAGAGTGTTTCTAGCACACAAATATCGATCCCGGCTGAACACGGCGCGACATGAAAACACTGTGTAACTGTGCCGGGACGATTCGGACACGGTGCACTCGGGCGGCAGGAACCGGCCCAAAAGAAAAACAATCAAAATCAAAACTTGGACACGAGCGCCGGAGGTTCAGGGGGGGGAATCACGACATTTGTTTAAGAAAATGTCAGTGGAGTTTCGACTGACAGAAATGTAAATGATGCCCGTGCAGCGTCACAGCGGCTCTACCTGCTCGGCCACAGCGGCTGTCAGGATGACAATCACCTCTTTGTTTGATGTGCACACACTTGGGAGTGACGCATGCAAAAGGGCAGGCATGAACACACACACACATGCATGCACACACACACTCACATGCATACAAACACTGTAGTAGTCATCCCAGCCACAGCATACGGTACCTGCCTGCTTACACCTGCATCTCTTAGACGTTCATTTCGTGACTCCAGCAATAATCCACCTATCGAAGCACCAGCCTCCCTCTATTCCAGAGCCCCGTCTGTTTGCAAAACACCTTTTCCTTTTCCGCCACACCAGCAGATTCCTCTCGGTTTCCCTCTCCTGAGCGTGTGTGTGTGTGTGTGTGTGTGTGTGTGTGTGTGTGTGTGCTGCTGCAGAGACAGCCCGCTGCTGTCGGAGGCTGCAGCTCCCAGGTGACGCCGGGGCTGCTGGGAGTTTGTGGGACGTCTGAGCTCGCCGCACACGCCGGCTAATGTGGCATCGTAATGTGGAGTCCCGGCGTGTGAAGTCAGCTAAACGAGTTGGTGTGATACGGCAGCCCGGGCCGACACACATACACACACACACACACATACACACACAAATACACACACACAGGCACTGAGCTGTACAGTGAAGTGTAGCATCACTGAGAGAGTGAGAGAGAGAGAGAGTGAGAGAGAGAGAGAGAGTAGCAGTGCTTGGACTGCAGAGTGGGCGGGGCTTACGTTCTGCCTTCTTCTTCTTAAAGCAGCGATAGAGGGAAGAGAGAGGAGGCTGAGCAGGAACAGGCGCACCAGAATGTGAATTATTAAAAAAAAAAAGACAGAGAGGAGCGGA
Organism: Myripristis murdjan; assembly: GCF_902150065.1. Classification (NCBI taxonomy): domain Eukaryota; kingdom Metazoa; phylum Chordata; class Actinopteri; order Holocentriformes; family Holocentridae; genus Myripristis; species Myripristis murdjan. The sequence goes on from NC_043989.1 coordinate 3,359,088, forward strand.
TGGGCAGAGAACTAGAGCAGGCAGAAGAGACAGAAACCTGCCATGATTTGATTTCATCGGATTCGCTCTGATCTCCTGTTAACGGACAGGATTTGATCGGAGCTGATATAACGGCCGGGCTGGCCTGGTGAACCCTGCTATGTGAGGTTTTGGGGGCCTATAAAAGCTGTTTGAGACGATAAACAGGGATTAAGAGCAACACTTGAACAGAACTGGACTGTACAGAATGAGAAGAGGTAAAACAAACTGAACAGGCAACAATAAACAGAGTTACAACAGACAGATAAGAAGACAAAAGACAGGAGTATGTGCAATAGATAGAATAGCCAGAGCTAGAATAAATAGAAGAGACAAAACTGATTGGAAAAAAAAAGCCACAATAGGCAACACCGACAATATACAGAAACAGATTAAGACCTACAAAAATATGAGTAATCAAGACTTGCACAAATATCAATACCATAACAATACCACCATAACTTTAAAAATCCTACCCTAAAGTGAATAAAATCCACTATGCTTTTGGAGAAAGAGGTTAGTCTGCCACATTAGCAGCTAGAGCCACATTTTTACTTGAACAGAGACAATAAAAACCTGAATAGAAAAAAAAAATAGATGAATACAATAACCACTTGGTAAATGGTGTCTGTTAAATGCTTTAAGAATCTTCATTTTCTTCTGTGTGTTGATAATAAGCATGTTTGTATTTCATGTCATTAAGGCCCGTTTAGACTGAATGTTGAAATCAAGAGCGCGCTGAAATAGAACGAGACGGAAAGAGAAAGTAAAACAGGAGCGAGAAAATGTAGACTAAATAAAGGTAGAGCCAAGATGAACAGATTGGTAAAGTAAATAGGATAAAAGGAGCACTAAAGAGAGAGAGAGAGAGAGAGAGAGAGAGAGCAGAAACAGAAACACAGGACGATAATAACAGTCTCCATCCAAACATGCATTTAGCACACAAACAAATGATCCCACTGAAATCCAAAAGCATCACTTACATTCTTCAGTTTTCGACTGCAATCGGTTCCCCTGGGAGAGAGAGAGAGAAAGAGAGAGAGAGAGAGTTAAACTTTGTTCTTTCACAGATAACATCTGACATACAAAAAAAAAAAACAAGATGAAAATAATTAACGCAGCATTAAAACTCACCAGCTCTCACACACACACGCCCACACAAACAGACGCAAAAGCAGCAACAACAACCCAAAGTGAGGACAGCAGAGAGTCCACGGAGCCGGCCGCCCACGCAATCACTACCGACAGTCAGTGAGCTGCCGAGAGCAAACAGCAGCACAGCGACAGACGCTCGGCTCCAGAGGGATCACCAGAAACAGGAAAAGATGCGGAATATCCCTTTAGACTGTAAACGGGTCGTAAAACGAAGCGGCTGTGAAACGGACAGTAACTCACACCTGGGAGGTGAGAAAGGCTAATTTCCAGACTAAGAGAGACAGAGAGAGAGCAGCACCAGAGAGGACTGCACACACACACACACACACACACACACACATATATTACATAGTGTACAGTATACTTAGAAGTGGGCGGGGTTACAACACGCTGTCAATCCCTGGTAAAAACAACAACGCCATGACACTCACTGCTGTTTGTCGCTGTAAATATGATCAAATCATCCCAAAACAATGTAAATCAGTATTGATTATTACAACATAATGCCCGTCAATAACAACTGTTAGAACAAGAATACCATTGATTATCAGTGATACTGCAACACAGTGGCAATGACCGATCAATAGTGATGCTGTCCGATTCATCAATAGTGATAATCTCAACACACACGGGGAATGACTGCAGCTGTGAGCCAATACACACCAATGCAAAAGCAAGAACCGGTGTTTCAATAATCTCAGTATTATTATTATTATTATTATTATTTTAATATGACGATGAGATTCAGATTTGTCTTCTTATTCAAAAATTTCCTGGTTTCAGCTGAATAATGGCATAGTTCAGAATGAGGCAGTAGATCATGATTCAGCAGATATCGCTGGCTTGCCTCGCATCTTCACCATCTGTGCAGATTCATCATCATCATCACTCATCCAGGTAGGAACATATCTGTCTTCTACACTGTGGAAAGCAATTTGCCTCAGATAAAACTGCACACAAACATATTCCCCAAATGGAGAAAACAAACCGCCGTTTGTGGGCGATGAGTCAGCTAATTGATTCATAATTTGGCCAATTAAGCGTGAAAAATGAAACCAGTCTCGTTGGAAGCGATCCGAGCTCAAAGTGATGTCTTCAGATGTCTTCTTTAGTCTGATCGGCAGCCAAAAAAATCCAAAGTATTAATTTTATAAGGATATGAATGCAAATAAGGAAGACAGTCTCAGCATCTCAGTTATCTTAGTGAGGCTGAAATCAGCATTTTTACTTGATAAATGAATCAAAATCATCAATTAATTCCCTGTTGATCAATTAAACGTTTAATCGACTCACTAAAGAGAGCGGGAGGAATGAAGAGAAACTTAAAGCTGCAACAGAAAATTGCTGGAGAAAGAGTGACAGCGTCTGCATGGAGGGTAAGGAATTCGTTACGGAGAGGATAACGCTCGTTTTGGATGCGACTGTCGTTTATTTTTGAGTTTCGGCGGCGCCGTGTGAGCCGGTCGGCGGCCCTAACAAGCCTCCGGGCCCGCGGGTCACGAAGAACCGGCTCACTCAACACACAGGTGACACCCAAATTGCCGTTGCGTGGGTTTCCAGTGACAGGAGAGACACGGCTAAGAAAGGAGTGTAAGAGGAGGAGGCAAGCGGAGAGGTGAAAGTAGCTGGAGGGGACCTGGTCTGTAAGCCCTCCTCCTCCTCCTCCTCCTCCTCCTCCTCCTCCTCTCTTCCCCTCAGCTGGCTAAATAAACAGAGACAGGTTATTTCTCTCCGCTGTTACCTTGTAGGAACAAACCTGAAGGACAAATGCAACAAATTCCACAAGGTATTAGATCACTGAGATCGCATTTAAGACGCCAGTCAGTCTTAAACTCTCTCTGTCTCTCTCTCTCTCTGTCTCTCTCTCTCTTTCTCTCTCTCTCCCTGTCTGTCAACGTCCGTATCAGTTACTTTATTCGCATGACTGGTGAACAGAAACCGCCAAAACTATGCAGTTTTAAAACAATCAACCACGTACGGTTTATAACCACAACGATTCTGGAGATAACCGCACATTTAGATTTGAAATGAAAAACACTCAACACAGCAGAGTTATCGGTGCAGATATCTCCGGCAGATATAACGGCACTTTTTAAAAGAGCAGAGATAACTTCAGTCTTTATAGACACAGCTGTCATAGTTTATTAAATATTGAATGAACTTGTTATTCATCCTTAACTTCCCATCTCCACCCTGCATCCATCATTAAAATCTCTCTCACTGCCTTGGTATCCATTCAAATATTTATTTTTGTTACTGTGAATTATTACTTATTGAATATGAAAAACTGAATGGAAACTGCACAACCTGATAAAGATTTCCTCAAAACCACAAACTAAGTTTTTATGGTCACTTGAAGTGGAAAAGTTTTTGCTCAATTTAAAAAAAAAAAAAGGGGTGATAAATTTGGATTGAAATGCATTTGTTGAAAAATTAACGATGGAGACTTGGCACATCTGGTGCAGTTTCATTGCGCAACAGTTCAAAAGAGGCTTTGGCCCCCTGAAATGTGGTTTTTATGGTGAATAATAGTTGCATTAAAATATCAGAGTGTTTCTTTTAATGGTTACCATTGGCTGACACAGCTTTCCCAATACTAATCAGTTCTTAAGTCTCCATTTTTCTCATGGATGTGGATTTCTGACATTCAGGAGAGCGATTTATCTGCTGACACACAGAGATACTCTCCCCTCTTTCTGATTCACCCTGCATGGAAAACTAATCCTGGAGCCCAGTCTGTTTCCATCAGCGGGCAGGGGAAGGGGAGATATTTCAGGCCTGAGCTCACCGTGTACCTGAACCTGCCACGCTGTCCAAAGCTGTTTCCTGGACGAGCGAGCACCTGTCCAAAGACTTCAGGGGAGAGGCGGTGAAAACTGTCGACTGTCATGGGCGCTAAGGTGCAAGAGCGCGCCGTCCTGCACCACAGAGGACTGCATAAGCACCGGAAAAGGCATAGAGCTCATTTTAAAAGGAACAATGAAAGAATAATAGCTGTTTTTTTTTTCTTATTTGGACCAATGCTGCCCATTTCCACACGCAGACAGCACACTTTCCTCCTTCAAAAGAAGCCATTTGCAGCCACCCATTTATAAATAGTATGAAAACAGCTTCCGCAAAGTGAGATAATCCATCACGGACAGGTTTTACATCAGTGTTGCGTTATGTTTGGCTCTGCTTCCTGTCAATCAGCCGACAGCCACAGGGAGAAATGGAAGTTCCCTCCAGGATATAATCCATCAAAAACACTTAACTGTCACATCCATGGCTTTTTACTTGGGGGAAGTTTGTTATAGCAGTTAATTGATGAAGTTAGGTTTGACCTCATACAGTCTGTATTTTAGATGTAGGCAACAGCAAAGTGGATAAAGCTTCAGATGACCCTTTAAACTGCAGCTAGATCAATGAAGACCAGATGAATCCCAAACCCAAACACATGCCATGTGCTGACTGCAGTTTGAACCTCTTTCTAAAGCCTGGTTTTTGTGTCGTCAAATAATCCTCAGACTCAGGCCGAATCCTTGTTTTTATGTCCGTTGTTTGACCTGCAGCATGAGGAGGGTAGGGACACCTGACCAACTCTTTAAATATTTGCCATGCAAGCTGTTGGATGGTCAGATGAATCTCTGATATGGCACACATTATGATCTTACAGTTTGAACAGACTCACAATCAAATTTCCCAAAGCCATCCACTGATTTCTTGAACCAGTTTCCCCAAGTCAAGAACCAATTTCTTGAAGTAACAAAATGATTTCCTTTAGTACCCAAACTGATTTCCTACAGTTGCAAACTGATTTTCCTTAATGACCATTCAATTTTCCCGAGTCAAGAACCAATTTCCCCAAGTCACTAACCGATGTCCAGAAGGCCAAGAAACTCAAGAACCAATTTCCCCAAGTCACTAACCGATGTCCAGAAAGCCGAGAAACTCAAGAACCAATTTCCCCAAGTCACTAACCGATGTCCAGAAAGCCGAGAAACTCAAGAACCAATTTCCCCAAGTCACTAACCGATGTCCAGAAAGCCGAGAAACTGAAGAACCAATTTCCCCAAGTCACTAACCGATGTCCAGAAAGCCGAGAAACTCAAGAACCAATTTCCCCAAGTCACTAACCCATGTCCAGAAAGCCGAGAAACTCAAGAACCAATTTCCCCAAGTCACTAACCGATGTCCAGAAAGCCGAGAAACTCAAGAACCAATTTCCCCAAGTCACTAACCGATGTCCAGAAAGCCAAGAAACTCAAGAACCAATTTCCCCAAGTCACTAACCGATGTCCAGAAAGCCGAGAAACTCAAGAACCAATTTCCCCAAGTCACTAACCGATGTCCAGAAAGCCGAGAAACTCAAGAACCAATTTTGCAAAGTCACAAACTGATTTCACCACAGCATGAAACAATTTCCCCAAGTCACAAGCCGTTGTCCCAAAGCCATTATTCGATGTCCTGAAGTCACAAGTTTCCCCAAGGCAAGAACCAAAGAACCAGTCACCTATCAATTTTGCAGCCTCACAAACTGATTTCAACAAAAATCATCAAACAATTTCCCGAAGTCACAAACTGAAGCCCCAAAGTGATGAATCGATGTTCCTGAAATTCAATGTGCAGCTACCTCACTGCACTGGCACACATCCACAACTACAGGGCATCCATGCTGTTCTGAATTGAATATCGGAAATTCTCAACAGGCAGAGATGTCAATTTCCCGTGTGTGGCGTGTGCGTCCAGCTCGACTGGATCATGCAACATAAGCACACAGCAGGCGATTCAGACGAGCAGTGTGAGCTGTCATCAAATAAGATTTCTAAAAACGCACTGTGCATACATGCTCAAAGATAAAGCAAAGGCTGTGTAAACATTAGTGTATACACGTGCGCACACACACACTTCCAAAGATCCCCTTGTCTTAACAGAAACCAGCCGAGCTCCTCTTGAGAGCTGCTAAGATTAGCTTTGTCCTCTCTCTCCGTTCTCTCTGTATCTCCAGCAGCAGCTATCTAAATGACAGTTCGATGACAGAGCACTGCTAGCATGAGGACACACACACACACACACACATACACTATATAAACACATACACATGCATTTGTCACCAGGCAACAAAGTGCGAGTCACGGTTCACTGAGTGATGCAAACCCTTGTACTTGGACAAAGACCAGTTGTGTGAAAACAGATAGGGCATTGTTGCTTTGCTGACACCAGCTCATGCAAACTTCCATTCACTCCTGTTCACTTATTTGTACTGGCAGTGAACCGGCTGATTGTCCGACGCACAGAATGACAGACAGGCTGACGGACAGCTCCACACCCACAGAGACTCTGACGGACAAAAGAGACAGACAGCGGAAAACATGAGCCATCTATGAAGAGTTCATTACGAAAACGCCATCCATTCACTTGGCAGAAAAACTAAAAATCAATATTATCTGGATTCTATTGATTCATAACTCCCAAATATACAGGGTGCAATCTGTAGCAGTGTTTTGTCCCTGTCTTTCACCCAGTGAGTTCTGGGATGGGCTCCAGCACCCTGCGGCCATATCTGGGATAAGCAACTTGGAAAATGAATAAATGAATAAATGAATGAACCTTGTTTCATGAAATTAAATCTAACTAAAATAAGACGAGGTGGAGATTAGCAGCCTCTATCTCACATAAACAGGCCTGGTGTTCCTAAAAAATTATGACTACATGTCCCATAAACGCTGCTTCCTGCACCCTCCCTGCCCTTCCACCGCGTGGATTTGTTTTGTCTTCACTTTTCCTGAAGAAGATAAACATGTTGGAAGGGATTTTTTTTTTCTCCATCGGTTTTCCGCTCCTTCCTATGGAGCCCCCCTGAGGTCAGCCGAGAAAATAAAAAAGAGCCATGTGTAAATCTGTCTCTAGAAAGCCGCGCCCTGGGATTACTAATCCATGCCCGCGGATTTGTAAGCCATGCCCTCGGATTTTGAGGGCAAATCCATGGACACGGATTCGTAATCCCGGGGCATGGATTATGACTGTGAGAGCATGGTTTGTAAACCGTATGTAAACTGAGAGCACAGATTTACACATGGCTCTTTTTTTAATCAGCTGACCCCATGTCTCCATGCCTTCTGCTCTCTGCTAGAGCAGCGCTTCTCAAACTTTTTTCAATAAAAATAATAAATTGAAATATTTTTTCAGCCACGTTCGCCGACTAGCGCAAAAATACACATTAAGAGGTGCAACCCAACGCCATCAGTGTGTGAAACAACGACCTGAGGATATTTTGCTGTTTCTGTTTTTGCTTTTTTTTCTCTTCTTCCTCCTGGTTCTCAGCTGTATCGCTGCTACCGTTCAACCACTGATCCACTTTCTGGATTTTTTTTCTCTCATCTTCCCGGTCATAGTGAACAAAACCGACTATAAAATGCCTTATCAAACTTACATTGACATTTTTCACTGACCCCATCATAGCATAGATTAATTTTTTTTTTTTTTTTACCAATTTTGCATGACTTGTGTTTTTTTAAATTTCTAGAAGATGCCAGAAATTCTGAAAGCTTCAGCTCTGTTGGCTCTTCCAGCGCCTTCTGCCTGTTTTATGTGTTTTTGTGTAAAAAATAATCTCTCTAAGGCTTTCAGACAGAAAGCAGCTGAGACTTTTGAACTGAAAGCGCGTCTCCAGCCGTCACTCTGACCTTTTCTTTTACCGTCGGACGGAAAGTGCGGCGGGAGGATTTTCACAAAAATGTTTCATGCCATAATGAAGCCATCCAGCAGGTGTCCCTCCACAACCCACCTGCTGGTTAACCATGTGAAATGCAGGGTGGAGCCGGGGGGGGGGCTGAAAATGCAATTCCTCCTAATGGCCAGTAGATGGCCAAAAAGAGTCCGGATGAGTGGAAGTCAGTGGCCAAAAACTCCACTTGTCCTTTGATTTATTGCCTCAGCAAATAATTCCCCATAAGGTTATATTTCCAGTTGCTGGTTTGATGGCTTCTTAAATGGTCCCTGGTATGAAAACTGAAAACTGCACCGACAGACCGTCTACAGATTGGGATTACGCTCGCTCCTCGTGTAAATCTGGGTTTTCCGAATGTTTTCTGGCTTCAGGACACGACGAGACAGCAGCGGCCGTCACACGTCAGGACGGATGTTCAGAGAGCAGCGGTCAGCATCACAAAAGCTGCGTTTATTTTATGAAGTGGCTTGTTTATTGCTTTGCCTTGTTTTATTTTGATAATCATCTCGAAATCGAATGTGGTAACTTTTTCTACTGCAGAGCTGCATGTGGGAGCTTTAGGCAGCTTCATGGTTTGTTTTAATTCAAACCATCAGTTTATAAATGTTGATATCACTTTTGTCAAGCAGTGGGTATTGCATTTTGGAACCCCACACACACACACACACACACACACACACACGCGCGCGCTGGGTCT